>NC_048308.1:15839162-15953410 GCF_013100865.1 Trachemys scripta elegans | reverse complement strand
AATACTGTGAAAGTGACTTAAAAGTGTCACTTTCACTCCTGTTTAAGTTCAGTTTCTAGTCTATTATTTATAGGGAAGTAACACCCCTATAGCCGCAGGCAGGTGCAGTATAAACTTACAGGGCTTTGCCCTAGTAGGATGTTTCCAAAGTTAAATGATCTAGTCAGGACCACTGAGAGCGGGTTCGGGCCCCGGTGAAAAATGTTTTTCGGGCCCCCCAGCAAGGGTGGACCAGCTAAACAGGGCCGACGAGGGGGTGGGGAGGGGAACCAGGCCCTGGGCCCCCTTCCGGACCACTGGGCCCCGGTAATTTGTACCGGCTTCCTCCCCCTCTCGTCGGCCCTGGATCTAGTCCACGATCGGTGAACTGCAAAAATGTGATAGAAAGTAATCTAGATTTTTCTACAAGTATTTTAATTGTTGTATTCAAGAGTTAGTAACAAAGTAAGAACAGAACATATATTAAAATCTTAAATCTAACCCAGTATCTAACCAGTATCCCTTAAGTGACTTGACACAAGATGTGAGAACATGTTAGTATTAGAGCTGAGTGGGTCTAACATTTATTTAATTCTCTTTTCTAATATAGGAATTAGATACAATGCTCCTATCAGGTAATTTCTGAGTTATCTGCAAAAAACCCTGGAGTTTTCAGGTGCCTAAGTAGCCCCTGGAATCACGGTTAAAGTTGCCTCCCCCACAACCAAAATCTGAAATGGTGCCCCTGCTAGGTGTACTTGCATGCAATTGCATTTAATTTTGATTTTCTAGTATTTACAGCCTTTGGTGTCTATTCTGCCCTTGCTACATTTGTACAACTCCCATTAATGCAAGTTCTTTATGTATGTGCTAAGGGAAGTGCAGACCCTAATGCAAACAGTTGCTAGTGAATACATTCTTGGAGTTATCTGTCATTCAAAAAAAAAAAAAAAAAAAATTCAACTTCCCACCCTCTCTTTTATTTAATTACTATTGTCAGAAATTGCATTATCTTTAAAAAAAAAAAGTTATAATATTTAACTGTAAACTAACATCTGGCACGATGTGGGCTACTTCTGCTTTCTGTGTAGATAATCCACGTCAAATTACAGTCAAAATTACTGTTTATCTTGCCAGCTACTGTGAACCATTGAATCTTTTTAAAGAAAGCAAATAAGGAGCTGCTTGCTTACAGTTCACCAGTGTTGTCTTTACCATACTTTAATAGCTACTGACTCAGCTTATTCCTGTTTGGAAAATATTTCTATTCTGTTATCTGTGTTTGGACAGATCCTTCTAAAAATGACTACAAGTGAAATTTGGGGCCTGATTCTGAACTCAGTTACACCAGGGTAGAATCAAATATTTAATCATGATGTTAAATGTTGTAGATTGGTCCCCAAGTCTTTACAGCTATAAGCAGAGTATTCAGGTCCTGGTCCCTAATTACCATTGTTCCATGCACAAATTTCGTATCTTTTATTTTTTTAAAGATTTAAAAAAACAAGTGTTAAAGAAACCTGTATAACCTTCCCCATATTGCCAGTGTCAATAAATCTTTAATTGAATACATCTGTAGCCTTAATATGAATATATTTTCAAGTAAATTAAAATATATTTTTTAAGCCTGCAGAGATCTGATTTTTCTCTTGTGGTTCGTAGGTGCTCCCATAATAAAATCAAGGATTGGGTCCCATTGTGCCGGCACTGTACCGAAAAATCACAGAGGATGGTCCCTGCTCCAGAGAGTGCAACAGTCAGATAGGTTGCAATAGAGGGACTAAACAGATAACGTGGTGGGGCTTTTTTGGAGGAAGTCTCAGGTCACCACCTGCCCACTCAAAATCACTTGGATTTAAAATATCAAATATTCTCTACAAACAATTCATGAACAAGTCACAGCCCAAGAATGATCACAAACACCTAAAGTACTTAATGGAGTGGACCTGCTTTCGCTGTTTGAGAGGTTATCTTTCTTCCATATTCACATGAGTAGCCGTATTGAATTAATGGGATCTCTGAGTAGGTTGAGCTTGACTGCTTCATAAAAAAATAAATAAATGTTACTCTAAAATAAAAGCCATCTTCAAAAAATGAGGCTGCTAAAGCCACAGACACCTAGTGCAGGAACGTTATTCTGGTTTGAAAACCATGGGGGTCGTGGTGTTGTCACTGAATGTGTAAGGTGAAACAGGTTATAGGAATACATGAGATTTTAATACACCTCACAAAACAGAGAACCTTATTCAATACGCCAGAATGGCTCATTAATGTATTTTTGGATAGATTATGTTACATTCAGTATATAGTTATATTCAGATTAGGTTGTAAATGAGCAAATCAGCACCATGTTTCTGGATCCAGTCCTGATATTCTGAAACCCTTTCAGTGGCAGAAAATCTCTGCTATTAATTGGATGTCTTTGCAGAAGAAACAAGAGCTCTTGAGTTATTTAGATACCCTAAGGCAGTAAAACAGTAAATTGCATTTGTTTTATTACACATGCCAAAGTCAGGGACACTGGAGAAATAAACTACTTTCAAATTGTTGGGAGGGTTGGAAGAGGTGGTAGAGACTTAATACCTTGCACGTCTAGAGACATGGATTCATATAGTACTACTCTAAGCAACAAACAAAATGTGTTTGGCCTCATTCAGATCCCCAGAGGGCATTCATACACCTATGGCCCCATATAAATATAACATGAATTAATAATTCACATCATACACAATACAAAACATTTCAGCATGATGGAAATTCTCTTCTCTGAAGAATCCTAGTGCTAGCAAAGCAGAAAAGGTGAGGTGCAGAGGTAAGGGACATTTGCAGAGGCATGTTGGAAAGATTGCAGCATGCTTGGGTTATTTTAGTCAACCAGGGATTAAGCCAAGCATCAGCTCTACAGCTTGAATTAAAGAACCAGGCTCACTCTGAATCTGGGGCCTGTAATAGATTCACATTCTCTGTGGATCAGGATGTGTAAAAAACACTGACCAGTGGGTTATACTTGGTTCTAGCCAATGATATCCAATCCCTACTTTCATGAGCATCTACATATAATACAAAGGGGAGAGTGTGTGTGCGTGTGTGTGTGTGTGTGTGTGTGTGTTTAACGAGTGTGAAGAAGAAAAAAAATCCCATTGGTTGAACTAAGGTGGAAGTAGCACAGTGAGCAGTCATGTGACTTTTTAAGATCAAAGGAAGGTGGGGTGGGTGGCACTGCTCAGTATGTACTTAAAGGTTTTTGGTACACCTCTACCCTGATATAACGCTGTCCTCGGGAGCCAAAAAATCTTACCGTGTTGTAGGTGAAACCGCGTTATATCGAACTTGCTTTGATCCAGCAGAGTGCGCAGCCCCGCCCCCCCCCCCACCCCGGAGCACTGCTTTACCGCATTATATCCAAATTTGTGTTATATCAGGTCACGTTATATCGGGGTAAAGGTGTATTTAGCAGATGTAACAACAGTCAGTTAACTAGCCTGAGATTTAAATCTTCAGTTGTTCGAAAAACATATTATCATTGAATGTTTCAAACACATTCAGTGATCATAGAATCAAAGAACTGGAAGGGACCTCGAGAGGTCATCTAATCCAGTACCCTGCACTCATGGCAGGACTAATTATCTAGACCATCCCTGACAGGTATTTGTCTAACCTGCTCTTAAAAGTCTCCAATGATGGAGATTCCATAACCTCCCAAGGCAATTTATTCCAGTGCTTAACCACCCTGACAGTTAGGAAGTTTTTCCTAATGTCCAACCTAATCCTCTCTTGCTGGAATTTAAGCCCATCACTTCTTGTCCTATCCTCAGAGGTTAAGAAAAACTATTTTTCTTCCTCCTCCTTGTAACAACCTTTTACATACTTGAAAACTGTTATCATGTCCCTTCTCAGTCTTCTCTTTTCCAGACTAAACAAACCCAGTTTTTTCAATCTTCCCTCATAGGTCATGTTTTCTAGACCTTTAATAATTTTTGTTCCTCTTCTCTCCAATTTGTCCACATCCTTCCTGAAATGTGGCACTCAGAACTGGACACAATACTCCAGTTGAGGCCTAATCAGTGCGGAGTAGAACAGAAGAATTACTTCTTGTGTCTTGCTTACAACACTCCTGCTAATACATCCCAGAGTGATGTTTGCTTTTTTTGCAACAGCGTAAAGCGTTACACTGTTGACTCATATTTAGCTTGTGGTCCACTATGACTCCCAGATCGCTTTCTGCAGTATTCCTTCCTAGGCTGTCATTTCCCATTTTATATGTGTACAACTGATAGATTCATAGATTCTAGGGCTGGAAGGGACCTTGAGAGGTCATCGAGTCCAGTTCCGTGCCCTCAAGGCAGGACCAAATACTGTCTAGACCATCCCTGATAGACATTTATTCTAACCTGCTCTTACTGATTGTTCTTTCCTAAATGAAGTACTTTGCAGTTGTCCTTATTTAATTTCATCCTATTTACTTCAGACCATTTTTCCAGTTTGTCCAGATCATTTTGAATTTTAAACCTATCCTCCAAAGCACTTGCAACCCCTCCCAGCTTGGTATCATTTGCAAACTGTATAAGTATATTCTGTATGCCATTATCTAAATCATTGATGACAGAACCGGACCCAGAACTGATCCCTGTGGTACCCCACTCATTATGCCCTTCCTGAACCACTGATAACTACTTTCTGGGAATGGTTTTCCAATCAGTTTTGCACCCACCTTATAGTAGCTCTATCTAGGTTGCATTTCCCTAGTTTATTTATGAGAAGGTCATGTGAGACAGTATCAAAATCTTTACTAAAGTCAAGATATACCACGTCTACTGCTTCCCCTCTATCCACAAAGCTTGTTACCCTGTCACAGAAAGCTATCAGGTTGGTTTGTTATGATTTGTTTTTGAAAAATCCATGTGGCTGTTACTTATTACCCACCTTATTATCTTCTAGATGTTAGCAAATTGATTGTTTAATTATTTGCTCCATTATCTTTCCGGGTACAGAAGTTAAGCTGACTGGTCTGTAATTCCCTGGGTTGTCCTTATTTTCGTTTTTATAGATGGGCACTCTATTTGCCCTTTTCCAGTCTTCTGGGTTCTCTCCCGTCTTCCATGACTTCTCATAATTGGAGATGCTGGGTAATATAACTTCTTTTTATTCATAATATGTGTTAAGGATTTTGTTTAGCTTGAATTGAGTGAGTTATATTAGGCTTTCACCCATATGATTTTGCAAGCTTTTTCTGGTTTTCCCTTACAATATGAAGATTAAGTATTCTCTTCCTTCCTCTCTCTCCAAGCAATGCCTTGCACTCTGAGTAATCAATTAAACCCATGTTAAGTGGGTGTAAAATGTTACCATTCTGATTTGGTAGCAGTTTATATCCATTTTACACACATGTAAGTGCAGGGCAGTGCAGAATCAGGTCCACAGGATATTATTCTGGTCTCTGTTACACTGATGTACATCTAATATAATGTCTTTGATGTCAGTTACCAGTAAGTTATATTATATTTGCACTAGAATAACCAAGCAAAATTTGGACTGTGGGCTCAAAGAGTATGTCTTCACTACCAGCTGGATCGACGGGCAGCGATCGATCCCCGAGCGCTCTCCCGTCGACTTCTGTACTCCAGCTCGGCGAGAAGTGCAGGCAGAGCAACGGGGGAGCGGCAGCAGTCGACTCGCCGTAGTGAAGACATCGCGGTAAGTAGATCTAAGTACGTCGACTTCAGCTACGTTATTCATGTAGCTGAAATTGCGTAACTTAGATCGATTTCCCCCCCTCCCTCCAGTGTAGACCAGGCCAAAGTGTTCTCTGAAAGACATGCACACAACTGTCATTGGCTGCAGTGGAAGAATTTCAGGGGAGGACTTTGGTGGAAAATATGTGCATACACGAGAGCAAACATTTGGCCAGTAATTTTATTTTAATCTAATAAATTATTGTGGCGCCAGCTACATCTAAATATATTTTTCTCTTTTGCTTTTTGTTTAATGCCTATTCATGGATTAAAGAAACAAAACAAAAAAACAAGAACATTCTGGCAGCAGAATTGTTCAGTGGTGTTTTTTAATGTACGGCTTTATGTAAGCGAGGTGGCAAATTGTCCTCTCAAGCAGATTTACTCCCTTTACCTGTGGGGAAGAGACAGCTGAACAGCCAGGAGGGAAATCTGCCAATTCAGAAAAAGTGTTGTAATAAATCTACACTGAGACTGCATTGTTTGTTTTGAATGTTAGTTTGTGTGTGATGGTTCTAAACTAACTGAAGTCTTTATCATACTGTTTGAAATTGTACCTCAGGGCTGAGATGATCACAGAATCTTGCAAAGGCATTTGATGTTTATTCCATGTTGCTCAGTGCATTTATATCACTGCACAAGGAGTTTCTCTCTCTTTATAGTGTTCAGTAAAATCTTCAAGAAATATAGCAGAGAACAGTGGGATAAGCCAGAACAGACCATCTCTTCACTGGGTACACCTGCCTTTTTCTACCTAGATGAGAGGAGGGGAGATTCTTTGAACCTTTTGAAGTAGGATGACTAGGGAAGTTTTCTCTTCACAAAAATAATAATTTCAGAGCTGTTTCAACATTGTTTCAAAGGTACAGGTCAATTTTCCCTCTTCCATGAGGAGTTGCTAACCAGCTGCTCTGAGGAGTTTATATATAAATCAGATACAAAATAATTAGTCCATATGGTTGAAATTCTGTTGTGTGTGCCGAGGCACTGACTCTGTGGGTGCTCCGGGGCTGGAGCACCCATGGGGAAAAAATGGTGGATGCTCAGCACCCACTGGCAGCCCGGCTGATCAGCACCTCCCCTTTCCTCCCACCCACTGTGACCAGCTGTTCAGCGGCATGCAGGATATGCTGGGGGGCGGGTAAGGTGGAGAGTGAGAGCAGGGCGTGCTATGGGGAGGTGGCAGAACGGGGGCGGGAAGAGGCAGGGTGGGGGTGGGGCCTTGGGGAAATGGGTGCAGTGGGAGCGGGGCCTGGGGCGGAATAGGGGTCAAGCCCCCCCCCCCCCCCCGAGAAGTGGAATGTCGGCGTATATCGTTGTGTGCACAATTTATCACTGCATTCCCATGACACTGTGACACTTTCCAAGAGGACAGCAGGGTGGGTACCTGGAGACTCGCTCTGAAGTGCCTAGTTTTTTTAAGCATTTGAGAAAATGGTGTTCCCCGGTTGTTGAGACTGGAAGTAGGAATTCCTGGATTTTAATCTACCACTAACTCCTTCTCTGGCCTTGGGCTGGTAACTTAACCTCTATGCATCTTAGATTTGTAGCATGGAGCAAAGTCGTCCCTATATTTTAGGGCTGTTATGAGAATAACATATTCATGTCTGTGAAGTACCTTGAGAGGCTTTCAGGGGTGTTACAGGGTGCTTTATAAGTGGGCATGAAGTAAAATGGGAAGCTTTGACTGCCACAAGAATACATTATGGAAGAGTGGTTCTGGATATTCCTAAAATGATGAATATTATTATTATCATTGATCACTTAAATAGTGTCAGTAGTGTGGTAGATGCTTCACAGGTATTGGCTCTTCACTAATCTTGGTGAAGATAGGAGAAAGCTGGGAGATACGAGGAGGAACATGAGTGACTTTAGCCTCTATGAATGGCTCTAGGGCTGTTCAATGTGCTCTATTTGTAGAGCCTTGGGAAAGGATGGGTCTGATTTTTGATTGCTGATGTAATCATTTACTTTTGCTGGTGTATAGTGATCTGAATCCGATCCGGTGCTTCTTGACTACTGCAGGAATGAGCAGCTGTAGTGACAATTTCCAGTGGATGCAGTGGTTCTTCTCTGGGACTACTGCAGTCAGCAACCACAATGCTGCAAAATGTCATAGCTGCTGCTGGATCTTGATTGACTCTGTGTGTGTGTGTGTGTGTGTGCACGCATGCACATTAATGAGACTGCCTGTGTAGTGTGACTGATCAAACAGTTACCTGATCGTACAAACACCGAAGCACGGTGAACAGGTACCATGGCAGGTTGTCCTTGGTCAGGATCATGGTGGAGTGATTGTGTTAGGTACTCCACATTGTGGCTGGAACAAGAGTGGGCAGAACAGGGAGCACTGAACAAATGGGCCTGGAGGTGTGAAAGTCACTGGCTCCTTTCCTAGGGAAGGTGCCACATGGTGAAATAGGCGGGCTGTGAGGTTTGTGAAGGAGCCAAATAGAGTACAAGCCCAGCAAGGGAGAAATTAAATGTGTATAGTTGGCAACAACGGTTTTCCCCTCCTGGACAGAGAGAGAGAAACTTCCTCCCCTTATGATGGATGAGAAAAGAGGGAGGGAGGAAGAGGGTAGAAACCTTTCTTCCTCCCAGCAGGGAAGGGAAGAATAGATGAAGAGAGGGGCTCACATATGGATGGAGATGGGAGGTTAGTAACACTGATGGCTTTATCTTTTCTTTAGTCTTTTATGAGAGGCTCATTCTTCCACTGTGCTACACCAGCGTATGTATGTGGATGGTTTTGGGAAGGAATCAGTGCTTTTAAATATTATGTAAATACATACATAAAATAAACCAATCTAAGCAAAATTAATTCTTATTAGCATAATCCACTTTCCTCTGAAGAAATATTTTTTAATGAGTTGATATGGAATTATGTCCCTGAAACACATTATAAGGCTGCATTTTCCACCCTGATGCTTATCTCCATCTGGTGTGTGCACGTGGGAAGACACTGTGCATAAAGCTTTCTGAATAAAATAAATTCCTTGTTTTCTGTGAGTGGCTCTAATCACTGCCTCTTGTAATAATGAAGGAGCAGTGAGGTTTACAATGGACGGATGCTGAAAGATGTTATAGCAAATGTTCCCAATTTGGGTGGATGGTCCTTCCCACCACTACAGGTGATTGTCGGGGTCTGTGAGCTTTGCCTATGTAAGGGTGTCAGGATTGGGCTGAGCATGTTAAACAATGAGTTTGATGTGTAGGGATGTGGGGTGGGAGGACCATGTGTAAAAATCTGCTCTCAGGCACATAGAGAAATGCAATTGATTAACTCCATTCCAATGTCCAGTTCATTGAGTAAAAAGGTAAATGGGCTCTCTGTGACATTGCACTCCATATGATTTTATGAAAATATGCTAATGAGTGTGAATATAATGTACCTGGAATATATTTCATGCAAAAGGTCTCTTGTAAGGTATCATTACAAAGTTTATAATCTACTGAGTGTGGACATCCTATTTATATAAATGTATCATTCTTGTATCTGAAACTAAAAATATGAAATATAACTCTGAGGTCCTATTGTAAATATGCAAAGTGTGGGTCATTAATGGTGGTTTGGAATCTTGATGGCTCCCATTAACCAGGACAATTGACTGTGGATGGCTCTGTTACTTGAAAGCCTTCCTGTGAGTTGGGCTGGGAAGAATGAGTCTCACAGTACATGTGACCATGTCACCCGGTAATGAAATCCATCTTAAACCTGGGGCTTTTCCATTTAGAAGGAGAGGTGGAGAGCCAGAGAGACAAAAGATTCCTGCCTTGTGCCAAAGCTATATAAGGGGTGGAACAGAACAAAGGAGGCTGCAGTCATGAGAAATCCCCTAGCTACCACCTGAGATGGAACAAGGACTGTACCAGGGGAAATGATTGGGCCCAGACTAGGAAGGAGTCCAGTCTGTGAAAGAAGCTTATTGGAACATCTCTGAGGGTGAGATTTTATCTGTAATCAGTTTCTTAATGTATTAGGCTTAGACATGCATGTTTTGCTTTATTTTGCGTGGTAACTTACTTCGTTCTGTCTGTTATTACTTGGAACACTTAAATCCTACTTTTTATATTTAATAAAATTACTTTTTCTTATAAATTAACCCAGAGTAAGTAAGTAATTCCTGGGGGAGCAAACAACTGTGCATATCTCTCTATCAGTGTTATAGAGGGCGGACAATTTATGAGTTTACCCGGTATAAACTTTATACAGAGTAAAATGGATTTATTTGGGGTTTGGACCCCATAGGGAACTGGGTGTCTGGGTACTAGAGAACTTCGTAAGCTGTTTTCAGTTAAGTCTGCAGCTTTTGGAGGATGTGGTTCAGACCTGGGTCTGGTTTGCAGCAGGCTTGTGTTTCTGGCTCAACAAGATAGGATTCTGAAGTCTGAAGCTGGCAGGGAAAATGCGCTCAGAGGTAGTCTCAGCACATCAGGTGACAGTCCCAAGGGGATCTCTGTGACCCAACTTGTCACACTCTCATCCAGGAATACAAGGTAGTCCAGACAACAAGACCATTTAATCACCTGAAAGACCAGAGAGCCATCACAGCTGCTGTGGAACCTGTCACAACCAGGTTGCCAAGAAGCTAGATGCCTGCATCTAGAGGAATGTGTGTTTCGCACAATAACAGCTATGCTTTTGGACAGAGAGCGATATGTCCAGAACGGAGGAGTGTGAGCTCAAATCAGTCAATGTTCTCATTAAGGCCTCAATCGTGCTGTCACTTAGACACATGCTGAGCTGTAGGCATCTCAGCACTCCCAATGAAATCAGACTGTGGGGCTACCATTCTAAGTCTCATCGCTTACTAGAGACCGCTTACAACAGCCCCACTGGGACTGCTCCTATGTATAATGGATGTCAAACTTTGCCTAACTCATTTCAGGCCTGGAGCCAGAGCCCTGAACCTTCAAAGACTTACACATGTGCTTAACTTTGAGCATGTGCCTAAACCTTTGCAGGATTTGGGCCTTGGGGTGTTCTTTCTTTGGGCTTGACCCAAAGCCCAATGAAGTCATTGCCATTGACTTCAATGAAGTGTGGATCAGGCCCCTAGTGTCTGAATAATTGTAATAGTTCCAGGGACAAAAGGGGTGGGGGAGGAGAGAAGGAAAAGAAGAGTGGTTTAAACCTTTAAATTACCCCGAACCAGTTTTGTATGTTACCTGCATTTAATTAAACATTAAAATGGGGGGGAAAAAATCTTGATTGCTGTTGGGTGTGGAGGGCGGAATTTAAAGTTCCATTCACTGCCACTGTCACGAACTGTGACACAAATAGAACTCTCAAGCCTGGCTTAAAACGTGTGTATTCTTGTTGTGAGTTTACAATGAGGCAACTTCACAAAATGTTTTATTGTGAAAGCAAATGTTCTTTAAGGGTGATGGTCATGATATTCTGAACCAAGATGATCCCTGGCACAATAGAAAGGCTCTCAGCACCAGGGCCGGCTCCAGGCACCAGCTGAGCAAGCAGGTGCTTGGGGCAGCCAAGGGGAAGGGGTGGCATGTCGGGCTCTTTGGTGGCAATTTGGCGGAGGGTCCCTCGGTCCCTTTTGGAAGGAAGGACCTGCTGCCAAATTGCCGCTGCCAAAGAAAGCGGCACGGTGGAGCTGCCGCGGATCGCAATCACGGCTTCCCCCTCTTCCTCCCCGCTGCTTGGGGCAGCAAAAACCCTGGAGCCGGCCCTGCTCAGCACAATACTTTTGTAGGAGTAGTGAGGGAGCCTCACAGAAGCATTAGAAATTGGTTGCATATCACTGTTGTAGCTGGCAGAACTGATAGGTTCATTTTAGGTTCCCTAACAGCTAAAAATGTTGGAGGAAATCTTTCATATTAGCCCTTTATGTTTCATGTCAGTATCTGCTATCAAGGCTTCATCTTTGTAATTAAGGATAAGATTTTGGATGGTGCAGGAATTGAGTTGGAGGAGATATTCTTGCACAAATGCACCTTTGCATGATGCACTGTATGCTGAATCACCTCCTAAGGTACTAGAAAGGTTAATAAAGATCTGGGGAATGCACAGGTCATCCCATAAAGCTATCAATCAAGTATTGGAAAGACTTTGGAGATGCCATTCTAAGTGCATGTACTTATCCCCCGAGTTCACTTTGAGACCACTTACCACAGACAAGCTAGATTTATACTGCACTATTACTCCATTAGATTGTGGAATAGCCAATCAGAGGGCAGTTTACTGTTATTAAATATTGTTAGCGGCTTTCTCTGCAGTCTGAGGAGAAATCTATTGTTTGTTACAGCAAGAAAGCCTTGCCTTGCTAAAGACTTCTCTTACCTCTTCACTTTCCTTGGCATGCAGGGGAGGTAGAGTGAACTTTGAGAAATCACCTAGCAGGGAAAACAACAAAACTGCCCTGGTGATCAAAAGCTTCCAAGGCTGATCAAACGGTTTCAAGTGAAGATCGGGTGTTGACAATGAGAATCTAAGAAGATGCGTATCCTACTCCCACACACCCTTTTCACATATTTTCACTCAGCTCCCTTGTTTGTCCTGTCTGCTTGCCACACCCCAGCTAGTAGGCTCCGAAAATGTTTACTGAGTGAATGTGCTAGGACCCAAGGTATGTTTAGGCGTTTGTATTGTCATGCTGTTCAGGACTTATTTATGTTGGCTAAAGTGAGTGTTCAAAAGGTTTTAAAAGTGTAGGACCAAATTCTGGTCTCAAATGCCACTGTGTAAATCTGGGGAAAGTTCTTTGATTTCCAGGAGGCACTCCAGGTTTCCACCGGTGTATGAGAGAGCTGAATTTGACATATTCAGGAGAATCCGTTTGTCAATTAAGAAAGAAGCACCACCCGTTCAGTGGTCTGGGTGAATGTACATTTTGTATAGAAATACAGCCAGTTAGAAATAATGTCCAGCAGAGTAGCCCTCTAAAATGTAACTGCTGCTACTGCATCCACTGATCGGCTTGTCCTGCCTCACCCCCAGGAATAGCCTGGGTGAACAAATAAGGGCTTGTCTTCACTACCACACTAAATCAGCACCGCTGCATCGATGCAATGGAGCTGATTTAGCGTGTCTGGTGAAGAGCGTCTCCCACCAACATAGCGCGGTGTAGACACTGTTTTAAGTTGATGTAAGTTACGTCACTCAGGGATTGTTTTTTTCACACCCCTGAGTGATGTAACTTACTTGGACTTAGGTGGTAGTGTAGACAATCCCTAAGATTCACAGTGTGTCCTAAAGGTCAACAAATTCAGACTTTAATGAACCAAAGCAGGATACATGTGCTACAGTTGAGGATACCTCACTGAAAATGCTCTCCTTCCAGCCTTCTCACTGGTGGCTTGACCACCAGGGAATCTCAGATGCCAGGGTGCTGCACTGGCAGAAAAGATGGACACCTAACTAATCAGGATCCGCCCCATTTGGGGTGATGTGTTGGTAGGAAATGGGTGTATGTGTGGAATCTAGTACTGAGGTGTTGGGTATTTGGGCCTTTTATATGTATATGTGATTACATGAACCTTTCATAATGCCTCCAGAGCCTTTTGTGGTGCTAAAATAACTTGATCTGGTCTTCTCATGGTATTCCAGTCCCTGAATGGTGGAAATACAATGTGAAGACCAGATTTTGTTTTATTTTGGCTTCATTAAGGGCTTCCTGAATTTAAAACTAACACATTCAGTGAGATATAAGGGCTTATTAGAACACAGTTGGGTTCTAACAGAAGCTGAGTATACTGTGATAGGGAAACGTAATTGATGAAAAGTGCCTAATACCTGTGTGAATTGAATAATTTTGTTGTCTCACCAGTTCTTTATACATAAATCCCTCATTTCCACTGCCTCCATACAAAGCAAGCTATAATAAATTTGCTTCTTAGATGTATGGATAGAGTCTGCCTACAGTGTATTGGTTCCAGTAGGGACCACTATGTTTTATGACCTTAAGTATTTCATCTTCTGGTAGCCAATGTTTAGTCAGTGATTGAATTTTAATCTGTGAATCTTGCTCTCTAACAAATCCTGTCACCTTTGCACCAAAACAAGCTTAGGTGGCTGTGTCTTGTGGTGTCATAGAACAGAAATTAAATTGATAAATGCTCTGACAGTGCAAAATGATGTATAATGGTCACTCCCCTAGAAAGAGGTCTAGCCTGTCTCCCTTGACATGGAAAATCTCTTCCTAGTCTATTTAGAAAGGATAGTCTGGTAGCTGAGCACAGGAATAAAGAAATCTATATTCAGGTCTCACCTGCAGATTTTTATCTTGGGCAAGTCACAAAGGATCCAGTTGTGAAAGAAGTTGAGGTGGAGGGTGTGACAAAGTGGGATTGTTCTTAATGTTTCCTCTGAATACTGTGTGGGTGCCTCAGTTTCCCCTATGCATTTCTTAAGTCTCTAGGTGGTGGGGAAAGGCCAGTGTGCATAAATCACTGACACTCTGTCTCCCTGACAACAAATGGCCAGGGCCCCTTCCCCCCCTGCAAGGAAATAGCTAACGGTGAACAAAGAGATCAGGTGACCTCCTGGCCCAGGAAAGAGACAAAGCCGAGAGAAGGAGGGGCTGGAGGGGGTTTCAGAGTTGGAGCTACCTGGGGACTAGGAGTGAGGGCAGACGTGGGTGTCTGGCTCTCTGAACCCCAGAATGGATCCGGCCGAAGGGTCTCGTTCGCCACTGTACCTATAAGCTCTGTTTTAGACCGTGTTCCTGTCATCTAATAAACCTCTGTTTTACTGGCTGGCTGAGAGTCATGTCTGACTGCAAAGTGGGGGTGCGTGCAGGACCTCTGGCTTCCCCAGGACCCCGCCTGGGCGGACTCGCTGTGGGAAGCGCACGGAGAGGCATATGCTGAATGCTCCCAGGAGAGACCCAGGAGGTGAAGCTGTGTGAGCTTCTTGCCCTGATGACAGTCTGCTCCAAGGGAGAGGAGGCTCCCCAAAGTCCTGACTGGCTTTGTGGGGAGCAGTTCCAGAGCATCACCTGGGGACTCCGTGACAGAGGGTCTAAAAGATTTGGGGTCCTGTTCTACCAGGGCCAACCTATTCCTGTGGAACAGGGGGGATCTGGCCAATAGATCCTCTGCACTGCTCTAGTTGGGGAAGTGATCTGGTCATGTGTGCCAGTATCCGACTTAGAAATGCCCTAAAGTTTCCTAGTGATTTGTAAGTACCCAGATGTAAAATGTACCAGAACTAGGCTGAGCAAAACAAATATTCATTGGGAACAGAATCTTGTTCTGTAAGTGTTGTCTTTTTGTGTGTGTGTGTTTGTGTGTGGTTTTTTGTTTCATGAGACAATAACTGTCTCATGAAAATATAAATTTTGATCATTTCATTTAGATGAATAAGCATTTGAAAACTAGTAGTCTTAATTTATGAAATGCCGATTCACTCTTTTTTCTGTGGGTTCCCCTTCGTGTCAGGTTACAAACTGATTTTGTTTTCAAATGTGTAGGAATTTAACCTGTGTTTTGCAATTTTATTAATGCATATAAATCTTTGCAATGGAAGCGCCAAGTAACTCTGAGAAAAATCACATTGTAAATTAGCATCAGATTTACACTAAATTTAACCACTCCAGATTTCGGATGGGTTTGTTCCTGTTAGAACAATCTAAGGCCTTGATTAACAGACCAGTGCAGCTGTACAGAGTCCTATTAACATTTGCTTAAGTGGAATTCTCTGCTATACCACTTGCCTGCAGGGCTGGGGTGTAAAGTAGTCTTAGGAGTTGAAATCCACATACTTTACTTATGTTGTGTTGTAACACTTCTCACTGAAGCATATTCATCTTCAAAGTGCTTTGCAAATGTTATGAGTCAGATTGTGGGCTTCGCACTGGTGAGCATTTGCAAATTGTCCCATTGGTTTCAGTGGGACTACTCGTGTAACTCCCTGCCCATTATTTCAAATTAAGACCCACCTTCCTTCCATTAAAGTCAATGGGAATTTTGCTCCCTGACTTTAACGGAAGCAGGCTTGCAACGACGCCATTGTGAGGTAGGCAGTAAGTAATACTATAGTAGTAGAACTACTAGTGCCTTATATGGGTTAGGAGCTATACAGACACACATGGAGAAATTCTAGGGAGACTTTACATCAATCACCTCCATTTTCAGGAGGAGACCACCCTGTCTTCTTGTTCCAGATCTTCTGTCCTAGGTAAAACGGTGCATTAGAAAAGACAACAGAGCTTACCTGGTATAGTCCTTACTGCTGTGAGCAGCCCCTTTGACTTCTACTCAAGATAGCAAGATACACTGCTGTTGTGCAATCACTAAACCCAGGGGTAAATATTGGCAAAAGAGAGTCCTTTCATCATTAAGGCAGGCTAGGGGCCAGATCTTTAGCTGGTGTAAATTGGCATAGCTTGTCTTAGCCAGTGTAAATTGATATAGCTATACTGACTGCCACCAGCTGAGAATCTGACCCAAGTTTTAGTCTCTGAAGAGATGCAGGAGTGTAGGATGATGGCTTAGAAAGTGGCTGAGAAATTTGCAAACAAAAATACAACTTTATTTTGGCTCTAAACTGTTCTTCAATCTTTCAGTCTGTGGTTGAATCTGCATTTTTGTTTTCTAAAGATGAATCAAGGTATATTTCCCAATATTGAAGTTCCTCCCTGTTGAAATATAAACAGATTGCAGATAGAGTGCAGGCAGTTGCAATTCTTACACAGTGCCCTTCCTGTGTTCCAAGTTCCGACTTGAAAGGATCAACTTCTGAGAAACAGGAGTCAAGATCCAGACTTCATGCCAGTCCTGCTCTAGACTTCTCCTTTAGCAGAAATTCCCAAGACAAGGCATTTGGCCAAATTAGTGGCAGTGCTAGTTTTGTGATGTGTGTTCTACAGATTGGTGGGGACTGAATAGAATCTGTCATAATCATTTCACTTTTAAAACACCATTTTGTTCCAACCACAGTCCCCAAGAGAGAAAGGTCAGTACTTTATGTCCTTACCACCTAGTTTTGACGGACTGTCTGCCTTTGCCATTTATCTCCCTTGCTCTTTATATTTTCACCTTTTAAAAGTGAGGGATTAAATAGGATTTTATTAAGTCTTTAAAAATGTCGATGAAATTAAATATGAAACGATCTTGTAAGTCATGGTGTGATAAAAATAAGTGCTAAATAAAGCAAAACATCAGAGCTGACTCTGAAAGTTATTTTTCTACAATGAGAACTTAGCTGAATATTCAATTTCAGCCCATACTGACATCGACTCTAGGTTTCCTTTTATATATGTTCCTGTATGTAATTCTATATGCACACACATACTAAAAGTATTCAGGAATAAATCCTGATAAAGCTACTGCTGTCATTTAAATCTCCCTCTTTCCATTTTATAAGTTGATTAGGCTGTACTTAGTTTTCTGTTTTTCATGCACACACTGACTATTGGTCATCAGAAATCATAATTTGGGTAACTAGAAATATTTACTTATGTAGAACTGAGGCTCCTACTAAGATGCAAATTGTGCTGCAGGGAAGATAGTTGTGCTTTTTTCCCCCTCCCCTTCTCTTTTCTTTTTTGACAGTCAGTTAATAAAGACTCAACAATAAGCAGCTGCCAGTGAAGTCATTTGGGACTTTGTCCACAGAGCTTGTATTTACAAGTACCGAGCAACTACATAACAGCAGAAAAGCCAACTACCAACAAACTTCATGTCTGCAGTTACTGTAGGACTTTGTGGATGGTCTAGAAAGCTAACCCTGTTCTTCTGACCACAGAGTTTTAAAGCTTGGTAAATAACTACTGGATACATTCAAGAGAATTTCTGGACTGCAAAGACTTCTTATGGTTCTGATTTCTCTAGGACTGTGGCATGTTTTAATTGAACAACTGCAAGTAAGGCTTTTGCTGTTTTTAGTGTTTTATCATATTTGCAAAGCTTCTTTTCTTTTAAAAACATTGCATTATGTTTCAGTATTACTACTTGTGGTTTAGGTTTAATTATAATGGCAGCAAGTATGCAGTTACTAGCAATAATTACAGTCAGACATCTGAATCTGTTTCAAGTGTGGCTAATAGTCCCATATAGCAAGGGTAATAGAAAAATCACAACTTGGATTCTAAATTTTATGTTTGCATGTGATGGTTATGCTAACCTGACTTTTTTTCAATGTAAGTGTAAAATTACACTCTGATTATAAACAAAGAAGAATCATAAATATTTTTCATCAGTTGACTGATGAAGTTTTTATGGTGGTTCCTAAGTTAGTGTCATTTTAGGACAATCAAAATTCATTCAAATAGTTAACATAGTTTCCTTATGAAGTTGTACTTCCTATTTATCTATACTTAGATTTAGGGAAAAGTTAGTATGGTTTTACTTTTAATCTCTGTAGTGGCTCTGAAAGCACAGAAAGTTTAAAAGTTTGTAAATCATCCATTGTAACCATTTAGGTCAAATGAGATGTATTCTACTACAACAGGAACAGTAGCATTTTTATTTTACTTATTTTTGGTCGCTGTAAACAGTGAATGATAAGCAACGATGTTGAACCACTACTGAAAGGGGCTGCCCTATTAAGTGCTATTAATAATATTTTGTATTTCTTTAGTGCCTTCCATCCAAGGATCATAATGTGCTTTGCAATCACTACTGAACTCAGCTTCACAACAACCCTGTGAGTTGCAATTGTAGTATCCCCATTTTACGGAGGAGGGACTGATGCACAGAGGTGACCTACCTCTGTGACCTACCTCTGCACAGGCATTCTGTTGAAAGGCTTGGAACAAATTCCGGATCTTCCAGTTCCCTGTCCCATGCCTTAACCAGAAGGCCACCCTATTGAGTGTAATTTCAGATATACCGTCTATTCCCCAGAAAAGCCACCTGATCACAATACTGGCCATAGAAAGCTCTAGACATCTTTTTTTTTTATTACTACTTTCCTCTACTTACTGATATATCTGTTGGGAAAACAAAGCACTCTTCCTGAGGGAGGAGGTGGAAGGAAGCTCCCGTTGTCAAACATCTGAGGGTGAGTCAGCATATACCACATCTGACCCCAGTTGAAATTCAGTATAAATAGGCAAGATCCCTTCTTCATTCTAAGTACTACCAAATGTCTCCTTTTGCTCCCTCCTTGCAACCCATTTTGGCCTCATTACTAAGGCCCCACAATCTGTAAGGGTCTGTCTAGGTGGATCCATGCTCAGGATAGGTGTCCTAGGGCTAGATTTAAAAGAGGCTGTAGGCATTGCAACACTAAGCATCACAGCACCTAATTTTTGTGGCGCTTTGCCACCTACTGGAATGTATAGCCCTAAGTTAGACATCCAGGCTCCCTATACAATGCATAGGGACAGTTAGACAGCTAAGAATGGGATCCACAAAAGCCAGCACACTTAGAGGGAAGCTGCCTAAACTAGCCACTAGGAAATATGGAGGAGAGGGGTGTAGCCTACACCGCAACCCTCAAAAAGAGTTAGGCATCTACATCTGATTTGGAGGGAGGCACCTATCTGCACTCATTCACTGCCATGGAACCTCTCCTGCAGAGAAGCACCTAAGCACTTCCTCATGTTTATTACAAACAAACAAACAAACCCCATGAAGAAGCAAGTGGTAACTTCCCCTCCCCTTGTAACAGTTAGCCCAGTGGTTACAGCACTCACTGAGGGTGTGGGAGAACCTGTTTAAATTCCTTCCTCTGCCTGATGTGGAGAAGAGATTTGAATTTGGGTCCCCCCCTCACTGCAGAGTGCCCTAATTGCTCAGTTTGGGGGTGTTTTGGGACAGGTCTCTCACTGTCCCCTGTTGGAGCTGTGTATAAACAATTAAATATGCATTGGAACCAGGGGGGTTGGAACCTGGCTTTCTCCCCTCCCATGTGAGTGCCCAAGCCACTGAGTCATTCTCACTTACTCTGGTCGAATGCACATTTAAGTATTTATGCACAGTGGAACCGCTTTGATAGCAGACACTGAGAGAGCCCTGTCCCAGAATACCTCATAGTCAAGTGGTTAGGGCCCCCCCCATGGGGAAACGGAGACCTAAATTCAAATCCATTGTCCATTTCAGGCAGAGGAGAGGAATTAAACCCAGGTCTTCCACACCCTGGGTGAGTGCTCTAACCCATTCTTTCTCAATGGGGTCACTGAGATCTCCCTGACACAGTTTAGGAAGTCAGTAAGCTGCCCCCTGGTATCAAAAAGGTTGAGAAATGCTGCTCTCTAACCACTGGGCTAAAAGCTACAAGGGGGTACCAACAGCCCCCTCTTCCTCTGGCTCTTTTGTGTGGGTTTATGCATAAGTGCACACGAAAAGCTCCATTGATTTCTATGGGGCTACTCACCCACATAAAATCACTCGTATGTGCAAGTGTTTAGAGGATTGGGGTTTAAATGAGCAGAGACTGAGATTCAGCAGCACTTATGTGAGGCACAAAGTCCAGTCCTACTTCCATTGTAGTCAATTGCAGAACTCTAACTGATTTCAATAGGAGCGGGATCAGACCCTAAACGCCTGGAGAATTTGGGGGCATTTTTCTTTTATTTTCCTTACCTTATGTTGGCAACATAATATACAGTCCTATTTTGTATTTCATTAAACCAAATTAGGATACACAAGAGAATCCCAGTTCTGTAGATACAACTTTAGTTGGACTTTTGCCTTGGTAAGGACTGCAGGGTTGGCCCCTGAAAATGTGCCCAAGGATGCCATATGCATAATCGTCTATCATTTTAGTATGGTGTTAAAGTGGACAATTGCCAGCAACATTTCTATTCTTCAGGCTCTTTTGCAATTTGAAAAGAAATGGAATAAGTGCAGACTTCAGCCAGTCAACCTGACTGGTGGGACTAAATTTTGGACCAAAACACTGTACAGTTGTGCAAAGGGAGCAGCAGAATTAGCTAAAGACTTAAGCACCCTCGTTACAGGGACTGGTGCTGCAAGATGCTCAACTCCCAGTGATTTCAGTGAGAGTTCAGGGAGTTCTGCACCTTGCTGGATTAGGACCACGGTAAAACAAAAATGCTAATCTGGCTGTGGAAGTGTGGAGCTTCTAAAATGCAGTTTTATTGTAAGCTCTGCTTACATTATTATATACAATAAAATACAGGTACAATAGAAATAGGACATTAGCCATAAATGCCTACAATGCCCTGATCCACATGTGTCTAATGATGTGTGGTATGCAGAAACCTTGATTACTTTAGATATTTCCTGATAGTTGTGTAAATTAATCAAGGTATTTTCAGGGTGAGGAATGGCTTGCTATAATCTGAAAATTACCTAGAAATCTCGCTGCGATTTCTTTGACTTGCATTCAGGTGATTCATGCTAATATGGTTTGTATTGCAGCAGAAGGTGCTAAAAGTTGTCAGTAAAATTGTCTATAGGCTATGGATGATGTGAACTCTGTGAAAAGCAGCTTGGATACTTAAACAGTGGATAAACATTATGTTGCTGAAAGATGGGCTATTAGCATTGAGATGCCGAGAGAACAAATGCTGTTGTTGAACTGCATGTTTGATAGGCTTGCCACGAAATGATACTGTTTGTTTTTCCAGAGCCAGCCTAGGTTTGGATGGTGTGCACATACAATAGGTCTGTGCAGCATCAAATTCATCACACATTATTTTCTTTGATCGTGCTAATTGATTATAATAATTCATCCTTATCTACATTGTTAAATCCAACAGTTCACCATGTCCTTTTGTTTCTTTGTCACTCATACATAATACAAATAGGAAGAGTTAATTACTGCATGCAACAATAGAGGCAAATTTCATTGCTTGCCTTTAATTGCAGCAGCACTGAACTGAGAGGGTGGATATTTGGGAAAGGAGAGAGGCAGAAACAGCTCTACTTAGCTGGTTGTTATTAGTAATTAGCATTCATACTTTGCCCTTCTCACACTTAGGGACAGATTATGATAACCCTACCCATGCTAAGTAGTACTATACTCCACAAATAGTCTCACTGAACTCAATGGGGCTACTTATGGAGTAAGGTACTTCTCAAAATGGGTCTCACAATCTGGCCCTCGATGAATTGTTCTATTCAGTGTAGTCTTTATCTTCAGTGTATCCAGAGTTGCATTTACAGAGTAAAGGAAGTAGTATTCCTGGCAAAGCAACTTTTGGATGGGATAAAATAATGACCCAATTGCTTCTCCTTCAATATTTTCCTTTTGCTCATTTCCAGAGCTCCCAGGTGTATCTTCTTAAGATATGAAATAACTTGGCTATAACATGTGCTTATAATAAATACTCAGTTCCAGGAATCTTACAAAATGGTTCATACTGATACATTTTTGGGGGTTGTTTTTGCCAGTAGAGGGCCATGTTAAACTGAATAAAATATTTCCTCGCTAGACTGACATTTTCACTGAGTAATGTTGTTTAAAACATATGGACATTTTCAAGGGCAAAATTTGGGGTTTATTTTGGAAGCTACTGAATGATTAGTTTTTTAAAATAAGAATCACTTCTCTCTAACAGCACAATGCTGTTATGTATGGGACTAATTAGACTGAAATTCTTCCCTGGTTTTTAAAATAAACATGTGGATAAAATGTATTTGAAACTGTTCTAAGTTTATAGATACAGCTCCAATAAGTCATTAAGTGGCTGTGATATACAGCAATAGCATGTGCTTTCAAGACAATGATACAAATGAGAAAAATATTGTTTTTCAGAAGTACAATCATGCTTGCATTTGATTTGGGGTCCAAAACTTGCAGTCATTATATAGGCAAACCTCCAGGATGCCCCAGTGGGACTATTGCTTGAATAAGTGCGGCAGGAATTGACTCTTGGCAAAAATACTTTGTCCTCAATCTTTTATATGCAGCTTGTGTGAACTCTGCACAGCTCATGTTTTGCTGATTGCATTTAGAGGGTCATTTATTTTGCGGTGTTGTTTGTCCTTACAGCAGATGTTAAAGGATACCCCTTTAAAGGCTACTCCTCCATAGCATCTAATTATAACCTACACAAAAGCTTAACAGATGTTATAATTGTCTTTACTCTTTGATTAAATAGTTTCTGCATGATTTGCTTTCTCCTCCCCCTTCCCTCCCCAATTTCTAAGTCTTTTTGGACAATTCACGTATGTCTTCAGTTTGTTGGCAGTGGTTGGCTTTTTTTGTTTTTGTTTTTACACATTTGTGATTTTTGTTTTTATTGTTAATATTTAACAGGTTTATATGAACCATATATAAGGGCCAAAGAAAAAGTAACACAAAGACTGTGATTAGAAAATGTACGCTTGAATGAATTTTCCTCTTGCACTTAGAATCTACTGCTTCTAATGCACAATAATTGAGGTTATTCAACAGAATATCATATGCCATGAGTGCAAAAGAAATTACCCGTTGAGAAAAACAGTTAAGTTAAAGTCCCATCTGATTTTATCTGTGTGATTTTTGTCCTCTGTCTTGCAAATTTTCCTGGCTTCTTTAGGAGGATTGAATAATTTTGGTTGTATTGTGAGGGCCACATTGGGCCCAATAGACACAGGTCCACATTGATAGTGGTGTAATGTCAGGGGGAGCTCCAGGCAGGGCCAGCTCCAGCATTTCTGCCCCCCAAGCAAAAAGAAAAAAGAAAAGCCGCGATCGCGATCAGTGGTGGCAATTGTGGGGGAAAAACAAAAAGAAAAAAAGCTGCGATCGGCGGCGGCAGTTCAGCGGCAGGTCCTTCACTCCTAGAGGGAGTGAGGGACCTGCCGCCCCCGAATTGCCACAGGTGCCGCCCCTCTCCCTTGGCCGCCCCAAGCACCTGCTTGTTAAGCTGGTGCCTGGAGCCGGCCCTGGCTCCAGGAAGGATTATGTCTTGGAAAGGACACATTTTCACCCAGATCCCTTGCTTGCAGAAAGCACCCTTGATAAACCATGAGATGCTGGGACCTGTCCTTCCTTCATGGCATGCCCAGTCAGCATTATGGACTAATGTGCAGGGGGAAGTGGCCATGATCCCATCTTTTCTCACCCCTTCTGAAGAAATTTGCACTCATGGGGGCATTGAATGAGTTTCTCATCCTGCTTTACTGGATTAAATATGATAGAGCTCTGGAATGACCAAAAGGAATGATCATCTATGGCTCTTTGACGATCACGAAATAAATTTGTGCTCATGATTCATTTTATGCTCATGTATTTCACAGTGGATATGGACGGGGTGGAATTTATTCACTAGCCAGCAGCTGTAGTGGCATCTGCAGTGGGGGGTTGGGTCAGTAGATGCTGTAATTGCAAACCTTCTGGTCTCTCCTCCAGTCTACCCCTGACCCTTTCTTCTTGTTGCTGGCACAGAGGGGGTGCCCAGCCTTTCTTGCTCCCTCACTCTGTGAGGTGTCTCTCTAGCCTCTACCCCTCCCATGTGGTAGACCCATGTATCCAGCCCACATGTGGACTTCTTGGAGGGGTTTTTGGCCAACATACATTTTGAAAACAGGTAATGAGAAAAAAAGGGTTGCTCCCCACCCACCCCCCATTTATGAAACCAACGTACAACCCCAAATAGGGCCTGATGGAGTCCACAAGTAGTATGAAGGAAGCCAAGACAATGGAAATCTGTGTTGTCACCTTGTCTTGAGTACCAGAAATTGAGACTGAAAGGGTGAAATCCAATGAGGTTTTATTTAGACAACCAGCAGGCAGCTCCAGAAGCAGCTGCAGTAGTAGTCCCTGACTCCAGCCATGACACACACTCACACACTTACACTCCTTGCTTCCTGTTAAGAAAAAATTAACTCAAAGACCACAACTCCCAGCATGCAATACTGGATCTATCAATACCACATTTCCCCCATCTTAAGAACTAACCCTACCTTACAACAACAGTAATAATACAGTAGCTTGTTACTATATTAATAAACACCAATTAAGAAATTAGCAAATAAATAAACAATAAGAATAAATGGTTAGGTAACTATAATTAAACTTCTAATTATAACTGAGTACTAATCTCCTTTTTCGTTAGTAATTACATAACATAGTCTCTGGTCCATGCAGGTAGCTGTCTGACTCTGATAGCGCGTCTGACAGGCCCAATGTTCTGTCAGTTATCCTGTACTGTCAGTGACAAAGTAAAATCATCAGCCCCCGTTAGATGGTCTGAAACATCTTTGCTTTGCTCTTGGTGCAGGTGCAAGATGAATAAACAGCATTTCATACCTGACCATCTGACAGCTTGTAAGTGTAAAGTCCTTTCCTCCCCCCACCCCTGCAACAATTTTTAATGGAAGCGTGAACCCGGGTTCTCCTTTTCATAAGATTCCAGGTTTTCATACTCTTACAAATGAACCAAATTCAATTTTCAGTTCCTTAGCCACACAATGTTTCTGTATATATTTATTATTTTTGCTGTTTCTGTTGAACTGTTTATCTCCTATCCAGCTACACAGATATATCAGATGTGGGTCTCTGTAATCGATGCAATAATTCAGTAGATGACCTTTGCGTTGTGGCATGGTGTACAGCCCTATAGACTTGTAAGAAATCTGTAGTGAAGGTCATCCGTGCTTTTCTTGCCCACATGTTGTTGTTTTGCAGACTGTCTTTCAAATATCTGTTGAATTGTTCAGTTTCTCCGTTTGCTTGAGGGTAATACATGGATGATCTTCTGTGTCTAATATTCCTCTCTACCAGAAAAGTTTGGCATTCCAGTGAGGCAAATTGCATTCTGTGGTCCAGTACTAATTCTTTCAGGTTCCCTTACTTGCTAAAGGGAAGAACTTGACAAGAACTTGATCACTGTAGCAGAGGTAACTTGTAATATAAATGCCACTACTGGACATTTACTGAAGGAGTTGATATAGGTGATATAGCGACAGTCATTTGGCACATTGTCTGATGGCAACCTTTTCCTTCACTGCGTCTGGAAGAGAAACAGATTGTAATGGGGGCACATGCATGACCACCATCTTGTCATGTAATTGGCAAGTAATGCACATTTTTATAGGTGCTTCAGCTTGAGCATCCATTCCCAGCCAGTAATACGTAGGTGCTGTTTCATTTTTACAATCCTTTGATGTGTCATGTGCCAGGTGTATGAATTCTGGCTGCAGTTCATCTGGCACAACCAGCTGGTAAGTACCTTGTATCATGCATCCATCTTGTAGAGAAAGTTTGTTGCATGTTCTAAAGCAAGATAGAAAAGCTGGGTCAAGGCATTTGGGATTTTGTGACCATTTTGTCATCAGCAGTTCCTGCAATTTTTGTTGAATTGGGCAGGCTAAGCAAGTAGATTTGAATTGTTATGGCGGTGAGAGTCAAGCCAGGCCATCATTCAGATTCTAAAGAACCAGCCCGTACTAATTTTTTAAGCTCTTGTGATATAACATCCCTGGCTGAGAATGGTAGATGTGATACCTGTGCAACAGAAGTTGTACCATTAGGTCGAAGTGTAATTTTGTGAACAAATCCAAATGTACAACAAAGGGCTTCCTCTGCACTATCCTTGTTAAGAGCAGAGACTGGAGTTTGTGTTTTAGTGGTGTCAGGTGGGGCAGAAGCAATGCACATTGACTACCCATGCATGTTTAGTGTGGCAAACAAATCTGCCTACAATAGGAGTACCCCTATGGATGATATCGAATTCCATTGGTACAGAGTATGTATCAAAAGAGCACAGGAATGTGGTTTATCAAGTTCCACACTCAGCATAAGCTTGGTTCAGCATGTGGCACACGTCCGAATTGCAAATAAATCGATTCAGGTAGTATTGAAACTGTTAAGCCAGTGTCCAACATTAATTCCACCACCTGCGGCTTCCCTCATGCTATAGCAGAAACATGAACAGTACATACTATTTTATATCCGCAATGTGTGTGGATCTACTTTCATCCACACTCGAAACAGTAACACCAAGCCCAGTGCTGCATGTACCTGTTGATTAGGCTGCTTGCTCCAGCATAGCTTAGCAAACTGGTCTTTTGGCAGTGATTGCACTGAGCTCCATTTGCAGGACATCCTGTGTAGTTCACAGTGTGTTCTGTAGATCCACAGTGGTGAGTTACTTTTCCTTGTGTGTTTTGAAGTTGCTGGGTCTGTGACCTCCCATTTGCATAGTAATTTTTTGACTTCCTGTTGTAGACCATGTCTGTAGTGGTTGCATGGCTTGGGTCATACCTGCTGGGCCTGGACTCAACATTTTCTCCTCCACTGTAGCTGACTCAATGTGATTAGCAATACTTATGGTTTTCTGTAAGGTCAGGTCCCATTCAAGTAGTAAGCACAACTTATATGAGGAACAACTGTTTTTCTCCCCAAGCTGATCTCAAATCATTTTGTCTGCCGTGTTGCCAAAATCACATTCAATTCCCTTAAAGCAGCAATATACTGATCTGTCAATTTCCCCTAGTTTCTTTTCATGCTGAGAGAATTTGTAGCGTTCAGCTACCATATTTACTTTAGTCACAAAAAATTCTTTAATGCAGCAAGTGTAGTCTAATATTTATCATCCAGAAAGGGAAGGTTGTAAAATATATGCTGCCCTTCTGCTCCAAGGCAGTGAATAAGCAGAGCATGTTTTTTTGTTTCAGAAAGTTCTGTCAAAGACATAGTTCTCAAACACTCTAATCCAAGCATTAAAAGCAACTGGCTAGTCACTTGGGCTTTGAAAAAACGGTGCAGATAGATTCAGGGGCGGGAGAGTCACTCTTCTCCAAACTAAATAAGCCCAGTTCCCTCAGGCCTCTCCTCATAAGTCATGTGTCCCAGACGCATAATCATTTTCGTTGCCCTCTGCTGGACTCTCTCCAATTTGCCCACATCCTTTCTGTAGTGGGGGGCCCCAAACTGGACTCAATACTCCAGATGTGGCCTCACCAGTGCCAAATAGAGGGGAATAATCACTTCCCTTGATCTGCTGGCAACATTCCTACTAATGCAGCCCAATATGCCGTTAGCCTTCTTGGCAACAAGGGCACTGTTGATTCATATCCAGCTGCTCATCCACTGTAATCCCCAGGTCCTTTTCTGCAGAACTGCTGCTTAGCCAGTTGATCCCCAGCCTGTAGCTGTGCATGGGATTCCTCCATCCTAAGTGCAGGACTCTGCACTTGTCCTTGTTGAACCTCATCAGATTTCTTTTGGCCCAATCCTCCAACTTGTCTAGGTCACTCTGGACCCTATCCCTGCCCTCCAGCGTATCTACCTCTCCCCCCCAGTTTAGTGTCATCCGCGAACTTGCTGAGGGGGCAATCCATCCCATCATCCAGATCATTCATGAAGATGTTGAACAAAACTGGCTCCAGGATGATCTCTGGGGCACTCTGCTTGATACTGGCTTCCAGCTAGACATTGAGCCGTTGATCCACTACCCGTTGAGCCTGACAATCTAGACAGCTTTCTATCCACCTTATAGTCCATTCAGCCAATCCATACTTCTTTAACTTGCTGGCAAAAATACTGTGGAAGACCCTATCAAAAGCTTTGCTAAAGTCAAGGTATATCATGTCTATTGCTTTCCCCATATCCACAGAGCCAGTTATCTCATCATAGAAGGCAATCAGGTTGGTCAGGCATGACTTGCCCTTGTTGAATCCATGTTGACTGTTCCTGAACACTTTCCTCTCCTCCAAGTGCTTCAAAATGGTGTCCTTGAGGACCTACTTCATGATGTTTCCAGGGACTGAGGTGAGGCTTATCAGTCTGTAGTTCCCCAGATTCTTCTTCTTCCCTTTTAAAAGATGGGTACTATATATGCCTTTTTCCAGTCATCTGGGACCTTCCCTGATCGCCACAAGTTTTCAAAGATAATGGCCAATGACTCTACAATCACATCAGCCAACTCCCTCAGCACCCTCTGATGTATTGCATGTGTATGTCCAGCTTTTCTAAATAGTCCTTAACCTGTTCTTTCACCACTGGGGGCTGCTCACCTCCCCCCCATACTGTGCTGCCCAGTGCAGCAGTCTGAGAGCTGAACTTGTCTGTGAAGACCGAGGCAAAAAAAGCATTGAGTACTTCAGCTTTTTTCACATCATCTGTCACTAGATTACCTCCCCCATTCATGGTCACTACTCCTAGCCCATCTGGACATTTAGACTTTATGATGCCAGTTTTGTACTGTTCCTGCAACTTTACTTCAGTGAGATGCCTCCTATGTTTCTGGAATATCTTACAGTATCTATGGAGTCTAGTTCATAACATTTGCTGCAATGTTGACAATGAACTCTCCTAATATGGCCCAAATTAGTGTAGGTTTTATCAAATACTACTCTGGACATATTTGTATTGGTCTGCAGTATAATACTTTGCCTTGGCAATGTACAACACCATTTGTCTGGGGATCTCAAAGTGCTTTACAAACTGGGGTACGTTTTTTATGGATTTACAAAAAGTACTGTATCCTTCCGGTTCTTACATCTGAAATCTCATTATTTCTGAATACTTTCCATTTATAAACTGGAGGGATAGATGAGTTAAGAAAAAAATTGTAGAGTGCCAACTGTGCTTGTGCAGAGTATTTTAATTATCAGACACCTGTCCACTACCAACTTATAGTGTTTCATATAGGTCACTGAACAGCCAGATGATGGTAATGACTTTCATTCACTATCATCCTGGTGTGAATTTGAAACCATGATCCAGAAATGAAAGGCTAAAATTTCAATTACCAATACTCCGAGCCTTCCAATTCCCCATATTACACTGGTGCTAGAAGTCCTAAATTTCACATCTGTGGAACATTTATAAATTATGACATATTAAAAGATCAGCTTAAATCACTAAGAATTTTAGCATCTGTTAATAATTGCTACTGAAGGAAACTATTAAAGGGTAAACTGGCTAAGAGTGTCTTGAATAAACACATTTCTCCCTTATGTCATCTGTTCCAAGATGTTCCATAACTATGTCTTAAAACTGCACAAGGAAAGGAAAATGCAAAATGATCTGGACAAGGAAAAACAACAATAGAACACCATGGAAAGACTCAGGCTGGCCATTCTCCTTGTCTCTCCACTCAAGAATCCTTACATTTCTCTTCTATTAAACTAATACAAGACTAATTAGTTTCCCCAAAGCTCAAATTCTGTCATGTTTTTATTGGTTGTATATCTAACATCATGATGTTTATGGGAAACAATTTCCTCAGTTCCATTTACCAGTCTTTAATCAAGTGAATTGTGTTTCTTCTCCATCATCACAAGAAAAAAAAAAACAGCTTTAACCAGCCAGTACTGAAAATTTAGGGGCTAGATTCTCACTTTAGGCACAGCCCTCGGCAAGATATAGTGCATAAGCTGCACCGCTCAGGGGTACCCATGGGAAGCATTGTGACTCAGACACACCTTTGGGTCACAATTCCTCCCTGGCTTCTTCCTTGCTCTCTTGGGTGTGTGTGGGGGAGAGGGGAGGGAAAGGAATTTTACAGCTAGTCCGTACTACCTGTAAGTTACTACAGTCTCTCTGTCCCCTACTGGCTCAGCTACTCTGGCCAGTGAATAGTGTGGAGCCAAGGTGCTGCCCCACGCTCCACCCACCTGCTCTGGGAAGGGAGTAAGCAGGCAAGTGACTCTGCTTATTCTCGTATGTTCAGATTCAAGTCTGAATTGCCTACATATGGGACACAGGACCATTCTTGCTCCCTTGCATGGCTATGTTGTCAAAGTTGCAATCTAACCCTTGGTTGTAGCTTTTGTTACTGAGAGATCCTACAACCAACCATTTTAAATAATGGTAAGCAAGTGCTCTTTATTCTGCCATATTGTTTGTGTATGAAATTTTCCTTGAGTGGAAAATCTAGAAGAATCTTTACACACACAATGTATTGGAGCAAATTCTGTTCCCAGTTACATCCATGCAACCTCATTTACTTCAGTGGAATGGCATAGGTATAAATTAGGATTGAATTTGGCCTTCTGTCTACTTTGTATGAAATCTGGAGGCAGAATCATACCTATAGTTGGGAAAAAAGGCAGTGGGGAAGCCAGATGGTGGCTAGATAAGAATAACAATACCTTATTTTGGGGGAGTTCTATGGCCTGTATTATGCAGGAGGTCAGAATAGATGATCAGAAAAAGTCCCTTCTGGCCTTGGAATCTATGATGTAGCAACAGCATTTGCAGAGCATATTTCATCAAAGACACTGACAAAAATGAACTACCAGTAATCCTTAAACTACCCTATATGAGATGTATTATTATCATCACATTACAGGAGAGGAAACTGAGGCAGGGAAAATTAGTGATTTGTCCTAGGTAACACACTTAGTTTGACAGAGCTGGTTAAGAACTTGGGGTCTTGATCATCTGGTCAGTTACAGGCAAGTGACTTCAACAGATAGTGTGAACAAGTCCAAGGAGTTTTTGACTTTCATGCTGATACCACACTTTTCCCTTTCCACCTTCCTAAGAAACAGGAGACTGCCATTATGCTTAGTGTAAATATGTGTATGTTGTTGTTTTCCTAATCGTATGTTGTAGGGTGTAGTTTTTACCCCTGAAAAAGCACCTTGGAAAACAGTCATATCAGATAAGAGTAACTGGCAGCCATTGCTTCCACAAGAAAGAGAGATTGCATTATCTCATGCTAATGTGACCACCACCACAAGGCATACAAATGTCCCTCAAACAACAGTGGGTGAGTGACCTTTGAAATTTAAAATAAATAAAAGCTTAACCTCTGTTTCCCTCCATCCCCTCCTTGTACTCTCTCTCCATTACCTTAGTGTTATTGTTAATGGTAGTCTGCCCTATCGTCTACATTTCTGTTTTGTGTCATTTGAAATAACTGAGTGCAGACTCGTTAAAGAGATCAGTAGGATGACATAAAAACAGAAGAGTTATCAACCTCTAACTAGGAGTTTCATGAGCGTTTTAAAATTTACATTTTTATTAAGTTTCTGGCAGATGGCAAGAATGGAAGTTAGTCTGTAACAGCCAGGGCTCTTACAGAGAAGTTGAAGTAAGGCACTGCAGCAGCTGACTACTGGGGGGAAAGGGAGGGGCTGTTATTTATATTTTTCCAAAGCTAAGCTCTCGCCCTAATATAGATCAGTCACTACAACGCAGTAAAAGAGAATTGTAGAAGAAAGAGATGGAAAAATCCTATTAGGGTCTGTCATCCACCCTGTCAGTGTAACACTGTTCCCTATAGTATATTTTATTGTCCATTATCCTGTCTCATTTTTAATATCACAAGTATTTGACCAATTCCCTTGGAAGATGATACCAGAGTCTATATTGGATTTCACTATACATAGTTTTCTCCAACTACTCAGTGTCTTTTTTTCTCCCCTTTTTTTCTGTTTAACCTCATTGTACGAACCCTAATCAATTCCTCATTGTCTTTGATGTTTGTATACATCTCTCAAATACGTGTAGATAGTTATGCTCTCCCATCCCTTCCTCCTCTCGTAATTGTTTAAAACAACAATGTACAGCTTTGTTAACCTTTCTCCACTTAAGCCAGTGCCTTAATCATTTTTATTGCTGTACAAAAGCCCAATGAACACAATCAGCAGTATGTTGGTTTCTAAGGGTAACATCCTGGCCCTGTTGAAGTTAATGGGGGTTTTGATGTTGATATTAATTGGGCCAGGATTCCATCCTAAATTCAGAGGAATTATTGCATCATGCAAGAATGATGATTCCCTTCTTCCTCTACTCCAGCTTCTCAAACCTTTTAATTTTGATTAATAGATAAATGTTATAAATACATCGGAGTGGACATTTGTTTTTGAAACTATTGTGTGTTTCAGATTTGTATCAAAACTAGGTGGGTCTGAGTCACTTCATAGGTTCCCTGGGCAAGTGCCCACATGTCTCACCTAAAAGATTGATTGGTAATGTGGCAGGGTGGCTGGCCCTTTAAGGAGAGCTGGGGCTCAATTTCACAGCCAGCCAACCCTCCTCCCCAGGTCGGGAAAATTAGGGTCATGTTACTCTGAGATAGATAAAGGAGAGGCCTGGTTAGTGAAATTGAGACTTCACCTGGCAGTGGATGGGGGGCTGCTGAAAGAGATGTGGGAGCTCCTGCAGGAAACGGTGGAACTCAGGGGAGAAAAGACTCCAGCTAGGTAGAGCTACAAGTGGCCTGCTAAAGCAGCGAATGGCTTTGGGCAGGAGGACATGGGAGAGACTTGAAAGACTTTCAAGTGAGTCTGGGCAGGGCTCGATGAAGGATGAATACCTGAATTTTGAACTTGAAGGACTTTATTTTGGAACTGTTTATGATAATAAACCAGCCCAAGTAGGGGCGTTGTTGGCTGCCAGAAAACCTTTGTGAAATTACCGAGAAGCCCTAAAGAGAAGGAAACTGAGGCAGGGATACTGCAAGGTATCTCCAGGCCATGAGGTGGTGCTCTGGAGGCAGTGACCCTGATACCATTGGGTTTCTGATTTGTTTTAATGTTGCAGACTTCAAGTAGTTACAAAGGAAAAATAATTGGTGCAAACTATATTGCAGAGGTATGATTTTTTTAAAAATAAAAGCTGATACAGGATCAGAAACTTAACAATTCTTATTAATTCAATGTATTGCCTGAAGAGTGGCTAAACATACCAGTATTTTATAATGAAATAAACTTCTTTATATTCCAGATGTCTGTTTCTTTTCTTATCTTTTTCATGTTCTAGAAATGCTATCTAGACTTGTAAGACTACCATATAGAGACCAAATCCCCATCTCAGATCATTCGTGAATTTTTCCATCATAAGATTATCCCATCCTCTCCTGAACCACAAAGATGAACCACTCTGTTTTCTAAACTTCCTGCATTTACTCCTAAGATATTGTCATTTTTTCCTGTTGTTTTGTGTGTGTTTATGCAAAAACATTTTTTGGTTCTGGTGGTGGTGAGTTTGTTGCAAAACTTAGGGCAGACTTTAAACACAGACTAAAACAGGCATCTTCCTAAAAAATAGGTCCAAGAGAAAATGTGACTCAAAGAGACACCTGAGATACAAGTCTTCCCCTGCTTAATCTGGGTTGGTAGTGATGCCAGGAGTAAATTATTACCATTTCCAACCTGCATTTGATCAGCTTTATGCTTTGGGCCACTGAGTAAGTGGGTAGAGTTAGCTCCTTACCCCTCCCTGCCCAGTCCTGCCTCAGCTGCTCTGGGGAGGGAGAATGCTGGTGAATGGCCACATTTACTCCTGTGAGGGAGTGCGGTGTTCTTCCTGGCTCCTTTCCCTCGTCTGTCTGTGTGTACATAGTCCAAGACACAATCTACCCCTTAATTTCTTCACGGCAGTTTTCTTGACCATAAGCGAAATTGAAGTTGGACGAATGTGAAAAGAATTTTCCCCTATTTTCATTGATTATCCCTGTCATTCTATCATCTAAGCATATATTACAAAAATTGATACAAACAACTGTTTTCAACATGTCTCCAAAAGCACACTCCTCAATTTTTAACATTTTTTCATTTTTAATAAGGAGGAACCAGGTTGTGCCACTCCTGTTCTCACTGGGCCAGATTTTCTAGACAACTAAATTCAATTTACACTGCATAAGAAGCACAAAGTTCATTTTTAAAGCAGCAGCAGAATGTCCCTGGAGAATTTTTCCTGTTTAGGGGGAATCCCTGCTGGTGTATAGTTGGAGAAGATCGCCTAGCTGCCTCCTATGCTAGCTAGCTATCTTCCTACCATCAATGAGTGTCAGAGGTGTGGGTGGTGGAGACAGGTTCTACTATGACTGATCCCTTGGTGGTGTAAGCTTGGCAAAAGCAAGATTAGACCTTTTCTGCTGACTCCCTGTGGCTGCCACTGTTGGCTATGACTGAGAACATCTTGGAAATAATGGAGAATGGGGCAACGGAGTGATAATTTACTCCTCAGGTGGTCCCACTGAAATGAATGAAGGTACTTGTGGAGTAAGGATGGCAGAATCTGGCCTGTAATAAAGTGTCTAGTGCTGTCTAGGGGTTGGAATGAGAACTATTCAACTGTGTTACGAGCCGTAGGGTGTAGCAGCCCACAAGTGGTAGGGGCTTGTCCTTTGAAGCTGGAGAAGCCGAGTTCTTTCTCTGGGGCCACTGGATGAGATTACCAAGACCTTTCTCCCCTTCCCATCCCTGCTCAATTTGTGACTTTAGCTAGGAGGTTTCAATAGGGGCTATTCACTCAATGCTCTGCACTGTGAGCAAATAGGTGGGAAGTGGGCAGGAAGTGGGAGAAGCCCTTGCTCTGCCTCTTCTTACTTGTGGTACACAGTGGAGAATAAGCTTCTCCATCAAAAGGGATGAAGCAGCTAACATCTTCCTCAGAGTCCGCGGATTATGACTCAGAATTACAGTTTGTTAGATGTGTGTGTGACGTTGCACTCCGTATGATTTTATGAAAATATGCTAATGAGTGTGAATGTAGTGTAACTGGAATATGCTTCATGCAAAAGGTCTCTTGTAAGGTATCATTACAAAGCTTGTAATCTACTGAGTGTGGTCATCCTATTTGTATCATTCTTGTATCTGAAACTAGAAATGTGAAATATAACTCTGAGGTCCTATTGTAATTATGCAAAGTATGGGCCATTAATGGCGGTTTGGAATCTTGATGGCTCCAATCAACTAGGACAATTGGTTGTAAATGGCTCTGTTTATTTGCAAACCCTCCTGTGAGTCAGGCCAAGAAGAATGAAGGCTTGGGGTATCACAGGACATGTGACCATGTCATCTGGTACTGGAATCCATCTTAAGCCTGGTGCTTTTCCATTTAGAAGGAGGGGTGGGGACCCAGAGAGTCAAAAGATTCCTGCCTTGTGCCAAAGCTATATAAGGGGGTGGAACAGAACAAAGGAGGTTCCCGTCATGAGAAATCCCCTAGTTACCACCTGAGCTGGAGCTAACAAGAACTGTACCGGGGAAAGGATTGGGCCCAGACTAGGAAGGAGTTCAGTCTGTGAAAGAAGCTTATTGGAACATATCTGAGGATGAGATTTTATTTGTAATCAGTTTCTTAATGTATTAGGCTTAGACTTGCATGCTTTGTTTTATTTTGCTTGGTAACTTACTTTGTTTTGTCTGTTATTACTTGGAACCACTTAAATCCTACTTTTTATACTTAATAAAATCACTTTTGCTTATAAATTAACCCAGAGTAAGTAATTAATACCTGGAGGAGAAAATACCTGTGCATATCTCTCTATCAGTGTTATAGAGGGTGGACAATTTATGGGTTTACCCCATATAAGCTTTATACAGAGTAAAATGGATTTATTTGGGGTTTGGAGCTGGGTGTCTGGATGCTGGAGACGGGAACACTTCTTAAGCTGTTTTCAGTTAATTCTGCAGCTTTGGGGTGCATGGTTCAGACCCTGGGTCTGTGTTGGAGCAGACTGGCATGTCTGGCTCAACAAGGCAGGTTTCTGGAGGCCCAAATTGGCAGAGAAAATGGGCTTAGAGGTAGTCTCAGCACATCAGGTGACAGTCCCAGGGGATGTCTGGGACTGAACCCATCACAGAATGCTCCATGGGTGGAACAATTTCCTGAGGCCATGGGTGGAACAATTTACTGTAAAGTTCCAGTCGAATCTATTGCGAGGGTCTAAATGACAAAGTAGCAGCTGTGCAAAATGCAGGTGACCCTGATATCCTCCGTAGCCATAGAATTGTTAGAGTAATTTAGAAACAAATTGTGCTGTCCTTACTCAGGAAAATTGTCATTGAAGTCAGTGGATTGTTACTTTGTCTAAGCAGGCAATGTGAGGCTTGTCCCTTAAAGTGTTATTAGTTAAAGCTTTTTCAATATATGACTTTTATCTTGAAAATTTTCCTTTAGGCCACATAATGTTTTATAACGTCCTAGCACGCTTCATAGAATGAAATCAGATGTTCAAAAACTATGAATAAGTTAAGACTGGGTTATAATTTCTTATGTCCATGAGTTAGAATTCACCAGTAAATAATCATTCACTCTCCTGGGCTCTGCTATGGATAAAACCAAATCAAGTTGTGATCTTACAGGTCATGAAGATGGCACTTCATCTAGCAAAACCTTGCTTGGATTCACTAAATTGTTGTCATAAAAAATGTGCATAGCAACATTATTCTTTTTGTGCCTCTAGTAAGAAGTGGGCAAAAAGCGTGCCTTTAAAATGGCCAATTTTTGCCAAATTGGTGTCAAGATAAAATTTGTCAGAAGACTGAATTGCTCAGAGGTTTGGCAATGAGATATTTATGTCTGGGTGATAGTGACCTAAAATTGTTATAGGACCATCAGGAACTAGACTGAGACCAGATTGCAGAGCCAACATGGTAACAAACACTACCCATTATTTTTGTTGGCTGCCGCAGCAGAGCTAGGAAAGGTTGAAGATTCATGGAGAATTAATGCCTTTTGGTGATCTCTCTGTAATAGGATTGGCAGAGAGGGGGAAAACACAGGTCTTCTGTCATCAGGATTGTCTATCTGGTATCTTTCACAAAGACTAAATTTAGTCTGTAAAATTTTAATTGGTACAGCCCATTTACCATTCACATTTTGCTTACTATGGAGAATCAAGACCTGTCTCTTATCTTTCACTGGTTTCATACTTCATTGACTTTCATAAATATACTCCTGATTTATGCTGGTGCAAAAGAGATGAGAATCAGGCCAAAAGAGCCAGACTTGGTGGTTATGAAGAACTCTTGATTAGTTTATTGTACACTTCTTCCTTTTGCTGAAACAAGTTTCACCAACTCGTACTCTTTCAGACCTACTCACATCCACTTATCTGTGAATTGCAACACATTACACAGCTCATTTGGATTTGGCCCGCTGTCTTCAGCGGCTTCCTAAGAAAGATGTCTCTTTCTGATAAAGCCTTTGAATTAGGCCAAGTAGAGACTTGATCTCTGGGTCTGCCACGTGCAGGTCTGTTTGTGTAATCACTAGGCTACTGGATATTCTGGGGTGGGTCTCTCTAATTTTGACCAAAAATTCCATCCTGGACCTGAGACACTTTCCCAACAGAAACCCATGTTTAAACCCAAGCGTTCCTGAGAAAAGTTTCAGGTTTGAGAAATTGGCATTTTCCGGAGAGAAAATACTTCATCAAAAAAATCCTGACAAGCTCTAATACTGTCTTCAAATCCCTTTTGATTTCTGCGGAGGAGCTAAGGATGCTTATGCAACATCATCTTGCAGGCTCAGTGTTCTGAGGATCAGAAAACGGCAACATATCCCTCTTACGACCCTCATCAGTCATTGTCTCAACAACCCATTCATGCTTTGCTATTTTTTATCTGTTATCATCTTTGTCCAAATAATTTAGTTTCACAGTTTAAATGCCTCATATATTCCATAAAAGCAAACAACAAAGTGTAATCCTTTGACCTTTTCAGTATTCTTTGGTGTAATTTACTGACTGTTCACTTTCTCCCTACAGCATGGCCCTTATAACCATGATAAAAATGGACAGACAATGCAAATATGAAATGCTGGAAAGGTTACAGCCTTTGGATTGGTTATAAGTCTATTGACTGTTCAAAGTATTTTTACAAGGAAAGATTTGAACAAGAACAGAAAATGGCATTAGATGAATCGCAGTTATTATGGAATAGGGAAATGATACAAACATAACCCATTCTCCTTAACACTTTAACACTGTAATCTTGTGGCCTCTCATTTTATGTCATTGCAACCCATCCTTTTCTCCTTAAATGCATCCAGTTATCCATTTAATTAACCTGATAAGATATTGAGATACAAATCTTTTGAACTTTTCTCACATATTTAATCTTTAATGCCATATTCCATATTTTATGGTTTATTGAAATTCCTTGTATTATTTTGAGCACATTAGTAGGGTTGCTTGCTTTTATCTCCCAACCCTTACTTGCTTGGCTCCTAGAAGGTGGGTTTCTAGATGTTTTGTTTGACAAGCAGGGGAAGAATGCCTTGTGTGAAGAAAGCTTAAAGGTAGATGGCAAAATTGTTAAGCGGACAGGGTGAAAGTTCAGTAGCTGTGCAGATTTGTTTCATTCTGTCTCTGGGATACATTGCGTAGGAGTCTGTCTCCCTGGACTAAATTCTTCAATGCTGCTGGGATATTTTCTCCAAGGCAGGCACTACATAGGGCTGTTCTAGACTCTAAATTGGTCACCTCACAAGCCTGAGGACTTGCTGGGACAGATTAGGAATGTAGATGGGGATGCTCCAGACTGCAGAGCAACTCATAGGCACCCCTTGGGGCCGCTCCACACCCATTACTCCTATATGCCCCGGGAGCAGCAGTAGGGGGTTGGAAGCCAGGTCAGAATCTGGCAGAACGAGTTATGCTGATGGAAGGCTGGTGTAAGGGAGATCGGACTCAGGATCCTTTTTTGTAGGTAGTTCCTGACTAACTTTTTCGAAATTGGTTTTTTTGTTTTGATGTAACTTTCCAGAGCCAGTCAGAAAAAAATTAGCTGTAGGGGCAGCATGCATGGAGTAGTGCTGTGGTTTGCTTCCTTTTAATTCCCATAGCATTCTACTTAGCTAAGTGTTTTAGTGTCTGGCACTAGAATTTCTCTAATTTAATTAACTCACTAATATTAGCATGTGACACAGGCTAAGATTCTCCTCTTTCTCTCTGCAAAAATGCAGCTTGCTTATCTAAATAGCATTCTTAATCCAATAGGTATGAGTGCACAATGTGTACTCTAGTGCTAGCAAACTACTGACCAGTCTGATCAAATACCTGGGTGTATTGAGCTTTAGCTGGCTGATCTGTGCTCATAGAGTTGCTGTGGAGCATACTGTAGGTGAAACAGAAAATGTTTAATTTCATGATGCATAAACACAGATGCCAATGCAGTTTTCTGTTTCCCTAATCACTAGTATTGAAGACAGCCGTCTGATATGTCCACTCAGAAGAGAATTCCAGAATGATTTTTCCTTGTCAACATTTAAATCCTCAACATCAGACTGCTTAATACCATGGGAGGGAGGGAGGATGGTGTGTTAATGAAACCATTTTAATGACCTGCTTTTAATCATAATGGGAAAAAATGTTCATGCTTTGCAGAGGTGAGGTTTTGTGGTGATCCCAGTCTACAGTGTTTGGAAGGACAGAAAACAGTCACAGAATCAATGTAAGCTTTTTGACTGATGCTGACCTAGAAATATAACAGCACTGTTTGGTGTATAATGAATATTCTTCATTATATTGAATATTTGTAGTAATAAGCTCTATAATTTCAAATGCTTTCTTTTTTTCCTCATGTCTATTTTGCAAAGGCTCATACAATTCTTCATACTTAAGTTTGAAATGCTTCTGTGTTCATTTTTCTTAGAGAAACCACATGCAAACCCAACCCATAAACCTCAGTGTTACCAGCACGGTCCACATAAGCAACCCTACTGTACAATAGCATACTAGTGCTTATGATAATTTGGAGGATAAAATTTCAGTTAGAAAACCGATTCTAGGGGGATTGAATAACTCAAGGGATTCACAATGAGATAGAGATACTTTCAGCTCTAGGTCACCTGTTTAATTCTAGTCAACGTCTGCACTGACTGAAAGTTTTTACTATCTGATGGCTGTTTGGTGTTCTATACTAGTGACAGCACTTAAAACATTTCTCTCCCCCCCCCACATTATCAGAGATATTACCAATTCCATCTGTGTTCTCCATTTCAGGTATAAAGGACAGCTCTCAAACTGGCTGATTTTTTTCTAGATGGAAGAAACTTTTAAAATGTGACTAATGTATATTTTTTTGCGATTTTATTCTAGTCTCTAGTAGGCTCATGATCACAAAAAACATCCTCATAATTAGCACTCTTGTTGACAATCTTAGTAGAGAAGGCCAAAGACTGAATGGGCTATGGAGACTGAACTATCTACTGCCCCAGGGATGTTTGCCCTGTCGGTACTGAGATATATGGAGGGGTGGGAATGTTTGAATTGTACCTGTTCTGAGGATAAACAGGAAGACTTCAGTCTCTACACTTGTCAATCTTACTCCACTCTTGCCCTGAAGGGCTTAAAACAGCCCTGGGGGAAGGTTGCTAAGCTGGGCTGATTGGGAAGCAGCCACAGCTGGGCCACACCCCAATCAGGCCTCAGCTTGGCCCTATATAAAAAGCCTGTGAGCCAGCGGCCAAGAGTCTCTCTCTGCCTTCAGAGGGAGAAGGGCCTGGCTGCAGCAAGCTTGAGACAGAGTACCTGAGTGGAGCAGGGCTGAGGAAAGGCTGGGGAGCTCCAGCCTGGAAAGCCCCAGGCTGTGGCCTAGTAGAAGGCCAAGGGGTACTGGGGTTGGAGAGGGCAGCCCAGGGCTAGGCCAAGGCAGCAGGTCCAAACCCTCCTTGCCTGTGATGGGTGGCCTATACTGCAGTCTACCCCAGGGAGCAGGGGCTAGTTGGTGACTGGCAGTGGCCTTATTCTGAGGCGAGGTAAGGATAGTGGGTGGGGCTTCCCCAGGGAGGGGAGACCCTAGTAGTGAGGGGTGTACTGCCAGGGGGCAGCACCCAGATACAAGGGCACTGGGGTCCGGGTGGGACATGGGACCAGAGGACAGGTGGATCACCAGCCTGCAGGGGGTGCTCCAGGACACTGGAAGAGCTAATTCCTAGAAGTCACCAGCAGGAGGTGTCGCAGGAGTGAGTCCACTCCTCTACATGGGCACTTATCATAATTGCTATGTTTATATACATTTTTTTTTTAAAAAGACAACTATCAATTTCACGTTTCTGAAAGATATGATTATGGGCCAAATCCTTGGTTAGCATAAATTGGCATAGCTCTATTGAAATCTGACCCTGTGCTCTTAAACTGTATGAAGACATCTTGGATGTTAATCTTCGTATGATGATGATACACTTTTCCAGCAGCCATGATATATACATCAAAGTATTCCTTTCCCTCTGAAGGAGACAGTATGAACCAGGAAATGTCAGATGTAGATTACAGATGGAACTTCTGTATGTTAGTAACAATACCTTGGTTCTCCTGGTTGTGGATTATTAGGTCCATCTCCCAGTGTACTGAACAATTCTTACACTAATTTTATAATGGAATTTTCAAGGTGTGTAATACTGAAGATTGTTGTTACCCTGAAAGTTCCTAAATCCAAAGGTATGGCTTCATTGCTGAGTTAACCCATGTTGCACCATACCCATCTCTAGCCACACACACAACCGTCTCACCCAAGTTAAGTGCTACTTTCAGCCAAAGCTAACTGGCCTGCTTTGGACTTCCAGCTAAAATACAGGTTCCGTAGTTACTCAGGCTGGTAACCTACTGACTTTGCAGTGAGGATAGGGGCTAAACCACTCAAGTGCTAATAGTCCTACAGTGCTTTCCCACAATTCCCCTGTTGTGCCCAGAAAAACAAACACAAACTCCCACAATTCATTGGTAAGGCTATGGTTTTGTCACAGAGGTCGCAGAAGTCACGGTATCCATGACTTCCAAAGACCTCTGTGACCCCAGCCCTGGTGGCTGGGATCTGCAGGGTCCGGCTGCCTCCTGCAGTGGCTGGGAGCTGCAGGGGACCTCCACTTCTCATGACAGCTGAGAGCTTGGGGGCCCACTGACTCAGGTGGAGAGGGTACATTACAGCTCCCTGCCACTGCAGGCAGGGGGGGTACCCCCCTTCCTTCCCACCACCATGGGAGGGCAGGGGGACTCCAGCAGCTCCCCGCAGCCACCGCGGGACAAGGGGATCCCTGCAGGGCTTCCTACTGCTGGGGATGGGGCAGGGGGACCCTGCAGCTCCCCACCAGCCATGGCTGGCGGGGGACCCTGGAGCTCTGAACCCCCAGGGGTGGTGGGGGCCCCAGAGCTCCCAGCCACCCCACAGCTGCCCAGTCCCTTCCCATTTTATCATGGATATTTTTAGTAAAAGTCATGGACAGGTCACGGGCTTCCATGAAATTTTCTTTATTGCCCGTGACCTGTCTGTGATTTTTACTAAGAATATCCCTGACAAAATCTTAGCCTTATTCATTGGTAAGGAATCATAGAGCAGCTCAGCTTACTGCAGCACAAAGAATCCTGGGCCATGCCCCAAAAGTTCTAGTGTGTCCGATGGGTGAGTGCCGCACCCATGAGGACGCGTGTAGTTGGGTATGGTTTTGCAATGTGGCTGCAGGCCTAGGCTAATCTGGGTGCTGATCACCTGAGTTAATTCTGAAATGAAGAAATCCCCTCAGGAGCATCAGGCAGCTGATGATAAACTGAAAAGAGAAGGCTGGTAAATTGTTTTATCCTGATATATGTAGGTGCAGTATTCCTTGTGATTTGGGCAAACCGTTAGTGAGTGTACAACACTTCAGGTCTATTCCTGCTAGACAGCCATTCTCCCAGAAGGCTCTCAGGAGGTGCATTTCTTCCCGTTTGAATTACTGTAGGTCTCTTAGCTGGCCTATAGGTTGATCACTAGGAGATAGAAGCCTACCAGATAAGGCTCTTTCTTTAGGACAGGAAATATGTTGCACAGAAATACCTGTTCCAAGATAAGAGCTTGTTTTTCAGCATTTTAGCCAATGATTTTATCTTTAGTTTGAAGAGAGTCTGGTTTTGAGGCCCAAACTGGCCTTTGGCTTGTCTGAATTAGGGTATTTTTGTTAAGATGCATGGGCAAGATTTTCAAAAGTGACTAGTACTTGTAGGTGCCTTGTTTAAGGGTGCCCAGCTGGAGGCAAGATAAAGGGAAGTGATATTCAGAATGTGGGTACTTGCTTTCTGGAAATCAGGCTTCTTTCAGGTGTCATGTCAGGACACCCAAAAGCTGAGGCACCCACAATCACTAGTCACTTTTGAAAACTTTAGCCCATGTGTCATGGGCTATTATTTCCTAGTTGGAAAAGGGTAGGGCTAGACCTAGATTTGTAACTCTTGATAAATCTAGACTATAAACTCTTCTGGAACCTTATCTTCACATTTATGTGTAAAGTGTCCATAGTAGCTCAGTGTTGGTACTGTATAAATAATTGATAGCTAGTCCTACATCCACTATTTGTGTGACAGATTTGGGAATGGTTTCTGCTAAGTATCTGCAGACAGGATAATCAAAACACTTACTCAAATCAAATGCTTGTCCTTCCTCTGGGATGGTTGCCTCCAAACTATGACTACCTCTAGCTCACTCCAAGGTGAGCCTATTGGTCAACAGAAATGTACCTTAGGGAAGGTTATGCTTGGCTGGTATGATGATGAATGGATAGAGATACTGTGCAAAGATGACAAGTTAACCCTTTCTTTCTCATGTCTGGTGTTTTATAAAGAGGAAAACAGCATTGTATTGAGTTGCCATTGTGTCTTTAATAATATCCATTGTGGTATTTCATGTGAACCATGGTAATACATCTGGAAACAATGGTAACTACTTAGTAACTCACCATTGTGCTCCCTCGTTATCTCAAGTGAATAACACATTTAACATTTTAATTGGTAGCAAAGCAAGCAAGCAGAGGTTTACTGTAACCAGCACTGCACAAAATGGAAAAAGAAAGTGATTGGAGTAGTAATTGAGATTTCTTCACTGATTAATTGCCATACACATTTAAATATTCTCTCACTGAGCTCATTTATGGTGATTAATCTCTGTACAGACTAATTTACAGGTATTATATAGAAAACTGGCTGAATTTTGATCTCACACCAGTACAAAACCAGTATAAGTGAGGTCAGACAAGTCTGAAGTTGGGTAGAATGGGAAACCTGACAGTGGATATATTGCTATAAAGATTGATTCTGATTCCCCTTTGTCACCTCAAATAGCTCCTTACAATAGTATTCCCACTGAAGTCATAGGGCTACTTGTAGTTCAAGGTACTATTCAAAATAAGTAAAAGGAGTTAGAAACTGGTTCTTAAACATGTAGGGTCAGATTCTGCTCTATTTTAGTCTGGGTTTCCACTAAATACAATGGATTTGGCACTGAGTGAAACTAGGAGGATTGCAGGCTCGCTGAAACTATTTTTTTTTCCAATTATTATTCTCTTTCTACAACTGGTCTTGACTAAAGATTTTGGATCAAATCCCTCCAGCCTTTGTTCAGGGAAAACTCCCTCTGGCCTTGCTGGAAGTTAACCCAGAGTAAGAGCTGTAGACATTGCCCTTTGACATTTACAGATGCACTCAATGTTGGTTGCAGTAGAAGTTTCTTATACTTGGCTCTACATTCATGCATATCTATTTGCCTCTATTTGGGTCAGATTTCGATCACAGTTACATTGTTATAAATCCAGAATATCCTCATTAACATCAAAGACGTTATTTCAGATTTACACGAGTGCAGCTAAGAGAAAAATCTGACCTACATTCCCAAAGCACACTAGACAAACCATTGCATGCACAATATACCTCTCTTAGAAGTTTTAATCTTTTAAGATACTTTCTGTTATCCTGGACACTATTTTTGTTACGTGATGCAAGTTATCTCTTAGAATTAATAAAAAGTGTCGCCAGCAATGACACCACTAATTTCCTCCACTGCAGAAGTACCAGAATTTCACAGGAAGAAATTCTATGGCCTGTATTATGCAGGAGGTCGGACTCACTAGATGATCATAGCGGTACTATTTGGCCTTAAAAATCAATGAAAGATGTTCAGGGCTTTCAACTCCCAGAACCTTGTAGGATTGGGCTCAATATTTGTGCCTCATAAATATAACATAGGGAGTTATGCCAGTAAACACGATTTACTGGGGAGTGTGAGAAACGTGAACTGTTTGTTTTTTCAGACAGCTTACTAGCTCTGCAAACCCATTTCCCTGCTCTGTTAGTAGAAGACTATACAAACCCAGGGGGCCCTGATAAAGCCAAACAAGGACAATATCAACAGCCGGGTGTTCAGTTTTGTTGTTGTGGGGTTTTTTATTTTTATTTTTTAAATATCACCCCAATATGTTCAGTTCACATTTCTCTCTGGACAGATCAACTTTTTTGGCACAGATAACTTGTTTTTGGAACACAGCCGACTAGATCCGCAAAGTCATTAACTGCTGGATTATTAGAAAGTTAATGAAGAAAGACAGAAACTGTTAACTCGAATATTGAAATGTGCATTTAATTTTTTCAGTGACACTGGAAACAGCCTGACACTTCTAGTAGATTGCAAGGAAAACAAACCACCAAAGCCATGGAGAGAAAAAAACGACGACAGAAACGGGAATTTGAGAAAAGACTTTCTCTGGACAGCAGTCTTGTGGTAAGGACTAAAATATTCATTTACTGTTGTATTATTTTGGCATTAAAAGTATTGCTCTTTAATTTCTATGTCCCCATAATGTTGTACCTTGTTTTAAATCAGATGTTCAAGACATCACAATGGCAAATCCTCTTGTGATTATAACTCCAGATCTACAGGACTAAAAGACTTTTGCAGAAACCTAATAGGAGCCTATTATCATATGGAAACATGTCACTGGGTTTGAGTGAATTACACTAGGGATCAATCTGGCCAGGTACACAAGGATGGCATTTAAAAAATTACCAGTGTTATATAAGATAAAGAGATATGGTTACCTCAGGCCCTGCAGCACTCTGCTGTATTTCCTTATACTTCATATAGGAAATACTTTGACTGAAGTAAATACTGACCTTCTCTGACTGCAAATTCTTGGTTAGTTACACTAACTGTGGTGCCTGTAGGTATGTTACAAATTCATGTAATATCATCTGAAGGAAGCATCAGCTGGCACATGCTCTGGATGAATTATTATTGATATACCAAGGACCTGATCCTGGATTTAATGAGAGCATGATCTTGGCCCCAAATCTGCCTTCAAAAAGTAATGTTTTAGCTGCTGAGTGGAATAAACACAAAATTTTTGAACAGACATATCATGAATGCCCAGATTGGAAAATACTTGGAATATGTGTTTACAACTAGCATGCTGAAACTGAATAAACGGAGAGGTCTCACGCTGCCCACATTTGTCTCTGTGACTTTTGCAGTGGCTACTCCTTATTCTGAGAAGGGAACTTTTTCCTTGGAGGTGATCACAGATCTGCTGCCTTCTCAGAGTAATGAGACTCCTGAGAATGATGCTTGGGGAAATGGCTGGCGTGCTTAGTGAATCTCCTCCATTGTATAAATGCAGGAGAGGATGGGTCTTGCTTGACTGTTAATGTCAGTTGGCCAGGGAAACAAATCTAAAAAGGGGACATGACTGTGGGAGCAGCTACCACTTTCCTGGGCTCTGAAATGGAGCTGTCGGGGAGATGAGATGATTCTGTAAATCACCCCTTGTGCCTTATAAAATAAATCAGGGAGTGAACACTCCTTCCCCTAGCCTTAACAGAATGCCAGTGGCTCCAATGAAAGGTGATTGTAGGGAATTACATATGATGTGAGGTGTGGAGCTCATCTTCCCATTGTGAGCAGCTCCAAAACGCCCTGATGATGAGTGTGCTTCTGCAGTGGATCACCTTTTCCTTCAGGTAGGTTCTGCAAAATCCAGCCTGCTGCAAAGCCTGCATCCTCCCAGGACTTGCACAGTCCAGAAATGTACAGGTATTTTCAGCTAGATCAAGCCCAAAGTTACAACGTTATTAAAACTACTTCAGTTACCTTACAGCTTGTGTACTCAGAAGTGGATGCACAGTTTCATCATCTAGTAGACTCTCATATATGATCAAAACAAAAATAAGCATTATTGTACATGGACTGTGTTCATATACAGGATCAAGTTCTGCTATTATTTCTAGGCATGTAGCTCCATGGAGGCAGATTCTAGTCTAATTTTCTCTAAAGTTCATTGCTGTGTTCCAAAGATTTTAACCAAAGAAGAACAGAAACGGTATACTGAGAGTTTAGGGCAATGCCAGCAGTTTTGAACATTGCTGCATGGACTGCTAGAAAAGGTGTTGAACGGTATGGAAAATAAGTGCTGGTTTTTTTTACTATTGTTTCACTTATCCAAAGAATTCTCCATAGAATAGTTTTGGAGCTTACTGATGTTTTATCAACCAATTAAAATGTAAATTTTGTTTTACTCAGGAGACAGTTGTGGTCTGATGCATAGGCTCCTGGTTTCCTGCCTCCAGTCTATGCACTATCTCCCCAGTAAACCAAAATGTTGTGAGTCTTCTGCAAAGTCTCGCATCTTCGACTGCCTGTTAGTATATCATACTGGCTGTCCTGTGACTAGACCAAATTCAACCAGGCAAAACTAAACACTTTATCTTTCTCTCCCTTCCAAAACACCTCTCCTCTCCATCACTGTCAATAACAAAACATTTCTTTCTGTCATTTCTTTCTGTCATCCACTCTTCTCATTACTTCCCCTACGTCCATTCTGTTGTCAAATTCCATCAGAACACTACATTTCCAAAATCTATCCACTCATCTTCATTCTACCTTCTGAAGTTCCTACATCTCCTCTGTTTCTTCTCTTCACATAAACCCTCCTGCCTAACCACTCCCTTGAAGTCTTCTTGCACTCTCATATTCCAGTATTCTCCAGGCTGGACATTATGCTTGGAATGGTCAACCCTGATTTGATGCTAAAAACATGGTCTCTACTTTCTGTGGGAGCCTTCTAGCAATAATCCACCTAGAAAAGAATCTCATTCATATGCATTCAAAAGCAACATGTTCCGTTTTTGACCTTGGGCCACAAAACACATGTATAAACAGGAGATAATGTTAACATACATAATAGTGTGTTATGTCATCAATCTGTTCTGCTTTACTATGCCATCTCCTTGTGAAAACGAACACTTCTTCCATGAAGTTATGCTGTAGAGCTCTCTTTCAGTAGGTATTAAAATTTACTAAACCTAAGTATTGCTTAGTGATTTTTAATAGCAGTGGATTATCTCTGTCTGTATCTTCCTCTTGGAGTCAGAATGTATTGGCTCAGAGGAAGAGAGAGAGAGTGAGAAAAAGAGAAAGAAAGCAATTTCTAAAACTAGAGATGGGTTCAAGCCATTCTGGGTATAAATTTGGGCTTTCCAAAACTGAATCTGAACTTTACCAAAGTTTGGTGTGTTTGGATTTAGCCCATTACAGAGAGCGGTCCAAACTCCAAACCTGGAACAATGTTTCAGCTTCCATCTGGGGTTTTGACTCAGGTCAATTTTTGTCTAAATTTGGAACCTTCAAACAATGAAGCAGTGAGAAATGACACATCCACATAACACTCTTCCTCACAGCACAGTACAAAATCGTTTCTTCTTGGATCCCCTAAATGAAGGGGAAAATCAAATGTATTTAAGCTCTGCTAGAGCTGGGCAAAATTTTTCAGACAAATAGATGAGTTGACAAAAAATGCAATTTCAGGTCAACCTGAAACCATGTATGGATTTGACACCAATAGTTTTGGCCAGTCACAAAATGGCTAGAGGAGGAGGAGGAGGTGGGGATAGTGGTACTGCCTGCTTTCCGCCCCTATGCCATAACCACAGCTGGAAAACCTTGGGGAAAGAGCTTGAAAATGAGGCCAGATAAGCTTTTCTCAAAGAAAAAATGTAGACACAAAAATATAAGGATGATTCATACTGTGAAGCATCATGAAATTTTCTACTAATTAAAAAATTTGAATGGATATTTCTCTGAATACTTTACCAAAAGCTAATATATTTTAATCCTTTTATTTCTGGGGAGACTAAGAATCCTCATGCCCTTAGTAACAGCAAAATATCCACTGAGGGCCCTGTTCAACTCTTGTTAGATCAAGGGAAGTCTTACCATTGACCTCAAGGGAACTGGATCCATTTGAGGTTAAATGGTCATATGATTACTGCTATTATTGTAACCACTAGAGGTCTCCACTATTGCCAGCAACTGAGAATTTCAACGCACAGGCAATTAATTAATATTTATAGACAAAGCGGTCAAACCTTTAGAGCAATGACAACGATATTTATAATTCCATGTTCAAGTGAAAGGAATGACAAAATATTTAACTCAGTGTGACAACCCTTATAGAAAATCCCTATATGGCTTCAGAATAATACCACCCTTTAGTGTTCTGTCTGATGGTTGACCTTCCCTGCCCAACTGAAATAAGGATATAGTTTTTGGATAGGAATTAAGAATAATTTCTATAACCTATATTGGTTTCATCCCTATTAAGCTCTAGGGAAGCTTTCTATTAGGAAAATCTGTTTGTGTATGTTACAGACAAGACAAGACATGATTATTATTTAAATCAGAGACGTGTGGTGAGCTAGGATTAGAACTCTTGTTTTTCATCTTAAAAAACAAAAACAAACAAGCAAAAAAAACAGGCCTCTGTCACTTCAGATAAAGAAAAGCTCCTTTAGATGACCTTATTAATAGGGGTCCTCTATCCTGTCTGTGGGCCAGCCAATAGATGGAAACAACACAAACTCTCTCAGACATCAGTCCATCCACCTACTTGGAACTAGAGCCCTATATTTTTCATAAATTCATGATGATGGAGGGGCAGATGGGCCAAAGCTAAATTGTATTGAAACCTCGGGTGCCTGGAATGGAGAGCTGGACTCAGCCTCACAGGTCAGAAACCACTGCTGCATGGTGAGTGAGGGGCAGGCTCACTCTGCCAACCCCATCACCCAGAGAGTCTTTCACACATTGGGGGCAGGACGCAACCCTTGTGGATAAAACGGATAAAATAAAATATGAAATTCACAAAAAATTAGAACAAAAATACATTTCCTGGGCTCTTACATCACTGTGAATTGCTTTGTATGATGGGGGCCACAGTCACATCAGGTTTATGCTGTGATTACTGAAGGTACTTCAATTTAGAACTAAAATAAAATGCAAAAGAAATAATCTCAATGGAATAAAGTTATTTGCAATATATTTTTCAGCCATTTGGTATTTCTTTCTGTTGTATAGTTTTCCAGGTAGGATGTGATCCCCGGTAAACAAAGGAGACAAAACTGGGACTCAAGCTTTGTAGAAGCTTGTTTATTTGGTTCTGCAGTTTGTAGTTTTCTACAATACACTTTTTTAAAGATTGGTTCAATATAAAATGAAAGTCAAGTAGCTTAGGCCTTAAATTTAAGTTCTGTTAAGTTTTATAAATGTAATATTAGAAATCTAATTAGAGGGATAGCTCAGTGGTTTGAGCACTGGCCTACTAAACCTAGGGTTGTGAGTTCAATTCTTGAGGGGGCGATTTGGGAAAAAAATCTGTCTGGGGATTGGTCCTTCTTTGAGCAGGGGGTTGGACTAGATGACCTCCTGAGGTCCCTTCCAATTCTAAGTTTCTGCTCCTTCTGGCATTTGCAACCAAGACATTGTATTGGTGAATGACAACATGCAAGGAGAAAAAAATAAAAGGAAAACTTGCTGTTCTGTATTTTTTCCAATCTGAGTTAGAATGCAAAATGGAAATAAAGAGCAGACGGTGAAAAATACATTAGATTTTAAATAATTATTTCAGTTTTGAATAAGGAAATATATTATTAGCATCAGTGTACTTTTTAACAGGGTATTTTTAACCTGGCAAGGTCCCTTTTGTCCAATAATAATCACCAACTTATTTTATAGGTGCTGGAACTGAGGGTACTGCCGCAACCCCTGGCTTGAAGTGGTTTCCATCACATACAGGGTTTATAGTTTTGGTTCAATGGCTCTCAGCACCTCCACCATACAACTTGTTCCATCACCCCTGACTTATTTGGTTTGTGGTGAAGGATGTTGGGCCTGGGGATGCTATTAAAACAGCTAAAGAAAGGATTGATTGTATTTCAAGTTGTACTAAAATAAGTTCTTCCTAAAGTAAGTAAATAAAACAGCTTTTTCAAGACGCATCTGTGGGATAGAGAGACTATTAGAATGTGTCATTATCACTCTGAGTACATCCAGCTTTGTATTCACGAAGTCTAATACTCTGTGAAAATAATAAAAGGCCCACCAGAAGTCTAGCCTTTGCCTGATCCAAACTGTTCAGTTGTCCCCAGGACACTTTTTGATCAAAAAAAGTCAATGTTACAAGCTGTGCTCTTTATTTATGTGAATAATTCCCAAGCAGACTACGCACTTGGTTGGCATTTGCAGCTGTGATGGCATTTAGCTGAGCAGGAAGTTTGAGAATAGTTTCTTTTCAAGCAAGCCAGCTTTAACAAAATAAGTTTTTCACTTAATTTAAAATGAGGCTTTTACTTTTAAGAGCAAACTGCAGTAAATGGTTTCTTTGGTGGCTCATGAACTGTGCTCTGATACTTTCAGTTTAGTCATACACTGTTGTGATTCTCAATTGGATTAACTTCAATAATACCACTACACTGTAATGAGGGTAGCACTATAATGTAATAAATTGCACTTTACAATGGGAGTAATGGCTATATCCACCCTTCCTCAGGTTGTATTACAGTCAAACACTAGGTAGAGACAGGTCTAATCAGTAGTTGATTTGGAGACCTACTGGGAAGGAATGTTGTGTTTTCTAATGATTAGAGCAAAGGATTCAGATGTTCTGAGTTCAAATCCTGACTCTGTGACCTTGGTCAAATCTCTCTCAAACTTGATTCCTGAATTTACTCACAGTAAAATGAAGATAATACTTTCCTACCTCACTAAACGTTGTGAGCCTTGAGTTTCTAATGTGTGCTTGTAAAGTGCTTTGAGATCTTTAGATGAAAGGTGTCATATACAAAGTATTATAAAAAAAAACTCACAGAAAGCAGTGTCTGGAAGGGGATTCTTCCTTCTGTGTGAAAATTCAACCAATGTCCCAAGCTGTTAGCATTGTATTGTTCAAAGTGTTATCTTTTACCTGATATGTACAACCAGTTGAAAGCTTGTGAACTTTAAGGATCATGTCACTTTTCATAAGAATTGAGCAGATACAGGGAGATGTAATCCAGTTTGGGTTGCTACATTGTGTCGCTATGAATCCCATATTGCAAGTTCAGTTGCATATGGTATTCTTTCAGATTTCCTCTCCTGATATGTTGGATACTGTGGCATCACAGAGCAGTGTATATTTCAGTGGTGGATGCAGATTCTATTTTGAGTGTGTGTTTGTGCACACACACAAATGAGAAAATACCCGTGGAAAGGTTCTAAATGGGCACAACCAGAAAGATTCATTTCACAAGCAGCTGGGGTTGAAACTCCTTTAGAATTTTTGACTTTATTTATTCCAACTTGGGACTCAAAATGAAAGTAGCATCTGGTGTTACAAACTGTATTTTACAGCTGATTAAAAATAGAATTTCCATCCTGTGAGAAATTCTGAGATTTAAAAATTGGAAAACTTTCAACCAACTCCGCTGTAATCTGCTTTATGCTGTAACAGCCCTGGTCAAAATTATACAGTTTACATGGAACATACTTATTGACCAGGACTCACGTGAGCCAGGGGTCTTTGGGGATAGATCATCTGATACCAGACAGGTTACTTTTGTAGGTTTCCTTAAAATGCTTGTCAAGGCTCATCTACCCTGAATAACTGACCCCTTTCGTCTTTAGTTGTCTTTTCTCTCTGACCCTCATAAGCTGGTCATCCAAGCCGCTCCTAGGGGTCCATTTGACCCATATAAGAAATGAATCAAGATAATTGTGAAGCATTCAGATTCCCCAGGGCAACAGCAACTGGCTTTCTGGGCAACTGTCTGTATAAATTCAGGCAATTTTTATGACACCAATGAATGTTTTCCCTGGTGTAGAAATAGAGCAGGATAATTTTGGCCTGAGACAGTTTCCAAGTTGTTTTCCAAAGAGCTTGTTTTCACTATCATAATACCTTACAAGTGAAAATCTTTGGTAGGTCTGAGGGAAAACTACCTCTTACTGTTTCTGAGCATGCAGTATATTTTTCCTAATTTGAAACTCCAGTTTGGCAAAGATAACTGACAATGTGATCACATTTCAGGGTTAATGGCTTCTCTGACTGAATCCAAAACTAACACATAACTGTTCATTGCACTCCTATGTGTCTTCAGTGACATATATGTATGGTATGTGTATATACCAACAGAAATCCTTCCACTCTGTCCCCCCCGGCAGTGATAATACAATGTAATAGTTTATATTTAAATAATAAGACAGTCCCAATTTTTTGCAAAGGCTTGCATCATGCAAACTGCAGTTCCAGTTGTAATGATTCTCCTCTTATTAGGACAAATCTTGCCAGTTTTACTCATTGTTGATTTAATTCAGTGGGATGACTTGTGTAAGTAAGTTGACCAAGATTTGGCCCTTAGCGAAGTTGTTCTGTGAACAAATTATTTTGCATTATTAGAAGGTTGAAATGTCCATGTTAATTAAAGCATTCTAAAGCATAACAGACGATGATGCCTCTGTGGCTCCGTTTAGGTGTTTTGTGGAGTTCCTTGGAGATTTAAACCCTAGAGCTGGACAAAAATGAGAATTTCCTTCCTGTGGGGAATTATGATATTTTGAGATTTCTTTTAATTTGTTGGGATGAAATGACAAAAATTTTCATGCAACTGAAAGTTGAATAAAAAAATTCAGTTTAGAAATGTTGAGACATTTCATTTTGTTGAAGTGAATTGAGTCTTTTTGGTTTGAATTGGTTCCTTTGAGTTGCTGTGATGCCCATGGGAGTTGTAGTTTGAGTACCTCATGCCTCCATTTTCCTCAATGGTCTCTGGCGGGACTATATCTCACATGATCCACCAAGGTGGCTCAACCAAGGAGCCTGGCCAACAGATGAGAATGGGGGCACCCAGACAATAACTCCCACTGAGACATCATGGCAACTCAGCAGGACAGATTAATGTCAAACTGACCCAAAACAAAACATTTCAATTTGTTTTGACAACCTGAAACATTGCTATATAGGGCAACTTGACCTGAAATGAAATATTTTGTTTAAACTTTCCCAGGGAAATATTGATTATTATTATTATTTTGCAAAACTGAATTTTTCCTATGGAAAACTTTGATTTTTGCAGAAACTGCATTTTCCATAGACCACCTATTCAGATAGCAAACTCTACTAAAGATAGTGGGCTAGAATTTTCCATCTTTATTCATGCTTTGGAGTACCTTACTCCATGAGTAGTCCCAATAACTTCAATGAGACTGATTATGCAGAAAGGTACTTCTCCACATAAGTAAAGGTGGCAGAATCTGACCACTGGGATGGCTTGAATCTGATCTCATTTGCTTGTTTTGCACCAGTTAAACTCCGTTGACTTTAATGGAGGAGTTCCTGATTTACACCAGTGTAACTTGTATCAGAAACAGATACGAAGTGTATGCCCATTCTGTAGGTACTTTGTCACATATGCATTCAGTTACCAGCTAATACCTGTGCTTCCTACTGTTGTTCTACACGCTCAGGGTTGAGTCTAATTCTTCCCACATGTTTTGTTTTGTAAGTTGGGTTGCACTGTGATACTGACTCTTTGGCTGAATTTTGAATCATTTTGAATTATAGTTGGCTCCCATCACTGGCTGAGTGGCGTTTTTTTTCATTTATGGTTCCATTTGATGGGACTGTTATTTACTTTCTAACCAGCTTGTAATCTTGGTTTCATCTGGGGCTTGAAGCTTTCCTTTGAGTGCCACATCAACCACATTGTCAAGACTTTATTATCAGCATAGGAATTCAGCAAAGCTCAGGCCACTGCTGCCTCAGCAGGCTGCAGCGGTTTGATTTATGCCCGGATAACAGCACGGTTGAATTATTGCTCTATCTGGTTCACAGACCTCCCAAATTGGCTGTTTCTTCTCCAGCTTGTGTGAAATTCAGCAGCTAGAGGACATACAGCTCAATGTTGCCAGCAATCAACATACAACACATGTACTAGGAATTATGTGCTACATTCCTTTAAAATATGATATTCATTTTATCGCACTTAAACCTTATAAAGCTCTGAATTTGCTTGCTTCTCCACATCTTCATGAAGTATCAGTTTCTCATGTTCTAGGACTGTCCCACTGCTTGTATGCTTACAACATATATTGTTGAAGAGTGGGTGTCTTTGTTAGGTTGTGATCTGTATTCACCACTTGCTGTTGAAAGGTAGGGAATCTGACACCGTAGGAGTTCCTTCAGTAATAGAAAATTTATATTTATATATAATTTCAAGTTAACTTATATCAAATGATCTGAAAAATTGCTTTATTAAGGACACTATGTAACCAAAAGCTGATGAAGTGATTAATATACTTTACATTAATTGTTTTATGCCTAGGCTTGGCAGAGTTCATTTTTTTTTAAATAATTTTGATGGATTATATCAATGTTTATTTAAGCACATTTTCAATTTTTATCAATTTAAATGTTCACAGTTATGGGAAATTATACTGGAATCCGTTTAATGACAGTGGACTTTGAGATTCGAAATCTTAAAGCTTTGTAACTATTAAAGCACAAATTGTCAACATCACATGTCAACATATACAAAGTAAATATCCTTAAATCAAACTCTAAGTTCTCAGCAGCATTTTTCTTATGTTGTCTAACTGTACATTTTGATTATTATCCCTGGAAATGTTTTGATTGGCTTGTGTGTGTAGAGTATAATCAGTGTTTACTGATATTTACAGATAAAAATCTAATCCTTACAAACCTATTTATATCCCATCTTTAAAACCCACAAGCCAAGATTTTCAAGTGATCGGGGATTCTGAGTGGCTCATTTTTAGGGTGCCCAACTATGGGCATCCAAGTAGGACCTCATTTCCAAACGTGTTGAAAGTCCTTCTGAAAGCCAAGCCCCTTTAAGGAGTATTAAATTGAGCATTCAAAGATTGAAACATCCAGAATCACTGGTCACTTGGCAAATCTTGGCCATTTGCCAACTTCATCCCTGGTGTCATTCCATTCATTTCAAGGGTGTATTCAAAACTGTGAATTGAACACTGCGGAAAGACAAGCCATACTTACCGTGCCATTGTTGCATTTCGTATCTATATTTTGATCAAGAAAAACAAATATTAAGGTAGTGCTACTTGTGGTTCCGTAGTTAGGGGTTAGCTGAGTTTTCGCATTGACAGCAGAGATTCACCCATTGGATTATGTATGAAGAATACAGTGCATCTTCCCCCAAAACTACAGAACTTACTCTTTGAGAACAGAATGAATTTCTGCAAATTTGCAAGTATATTAGTTAATTAATTTGAGTTAAAATTAATTATAAAATTAGTTTTTTAAGAAATTTAGCACCATCTGTGCGGCTATTTCTTTGTCCTGAATTATCTTAATACTGGAATAATGCAAACTCTTCAAACTTCCCTTATACTAAAACTAACTAAAATATCATGCATTGAGTACTTAAATTTTTTTTGTAGGATTAATGGTATTTTTTGCCATTTTTCTACATAGTGGAAAGTTTCTTCTTCAGCAGAGACTGATTATAGAAGAACGTTATTACAGAAGTCTACAAAGGACCTCCCCCTTTTAAAATCTCTGCCATTTCCAATTGTTTTTAATAGGACTGAGACCACAGGTGCCTTTGGTTAAGATGCCCTCTTTCAAAATGGCCACTGCATTATACTGGGAATAATAGGAATGAAGCAAAGCTGCTTTCAAAGAAGATGGTGGCCCCTGACAGCACAATGTCCTGACCTATAGGGACATGATGAGGGGGAAAAATGGGGGAGGAGGGAATCAAATGTGGCTTTTTAACCTGGGGCTACAGATGGTATTATTGCTAACCATAAACATGATTTATGGATGGTGTCATTGCAAGACAGAGTTAAGGTGGTTTTTGTGCCTAGGAATTTTATACATCTCTTTGTATGACTATTAGTAGCCATGCTGCCATGTCAGTTGTGGTATGAGAGATCTCTAAGCAACATGTAAGTTTTGCAGGAAGTGTTTTGACGATAAGGTAAATTGTCAGCTTCTCTCTAAAGCAATACTGAACCAATGCACCAGCTTCAATGGGATTGGAGCTCTTAACTCACAGAGGTGCTTTTGAAATTCCCACCAGAGCCCTCAATTTCACTTGCAGAGCTGCAAGTACTAGGCACAATAAAATTTACAAAGCCAGCCCCCATAAATTATCTCAAAGTTCTTCTGCAGTCCTGATGCAGTAGGTATAATCAGTTGAAGTTAATGGCACTACTCACAACTTTAAGCATGTGTTTTAGTGTTATGAAAACAAAATGGGTAGACAGTTGTTGAAGCTAAAGAACTAATAAGAAATAGAAACAGGCCAACCCAGAACCATGGATCCAAACATCCCTCAATGTTTTGGCTTGGAGCCCATCATTAATAAGAGGCAATAATGAAGACACAGTGTATTGTCAGCCTGTGAAAATCAGGACTGCACAAGGTCATTGTGATAAATACTGTGGCTGGATTTGTAAAAGGGCTGGGTAATTTTATGACCTCTAATGTTTGTAGCTTTGCAAGCTAAATTAATGATGAGTGTAATCTGATCTCTTGCTTCAGGGGGTAAAGTAATCACCTGTAGAGCAAGGACAGGCTTCATACCCACCCCAGATGCATTACACAGTTGGTTGGGCAGGACAGGAAAGTGCCTGCCTTTCTCTGATGAGGTGCTGTCCTTTACCAGGAAGAGTATTGCCAGCTGACTAAAAGGACCAGTAGTCTGATCTGGTTTGGCAAATCATACGGTATGTTGGTATGGAATAAATACTGATGCAAGGGTTCGAGAAGAGTTTGAGGATGTATGGGTTTAGTATTTAAAATAGAATTACTTTGAATTTATAATACTACTTTAATCTATCCCTTAGTTGCTATTTTCAATGTTAAGGATAACAACCATACAGCTCTGTCTTGAGAGGAGATTATTATTATTATTTTTTTTTTTTGACTGAAGCCTTGATTGATTATTCAAACATCAAAACAGCAGAAGAAACTGAATCTGCATTGAAAATGGAGAGGAAAATATCTTCTAACTCCTGTTTACCTTGTTTTGAGTGTTTAGGGTTGAGATTTCTGCCCCTTTATTCTACTGGAAATGTTGACTGATAAAGCCACCTATCCTTGTTTGTCACACTAGTTAAAATAGAAAGTCCAATGTATATAGTAGCACAGTCAGCTCAGCTTTGAACTCTGTCTTATGTTCTTTCATATATAATAATATGTAACATTTCTGGAAAGTAGAAATCCCTAGAGGCAAGATTATTTCTTTTAACGTTTAAACCATTTTAATGTGATTATTGAGCACCCAGAAGCAACTGGGAAATATGCTGTCTGAACCAGTTCTTGTTTATTTAGAGTAGGTTAAATTATATGGTGGATTAAGACAAATCGAAGGAATGGGATCCAGTTAGTCCAGTTGTCTGCTATTTACTGCTCACTTTCTGCCTCACTAAAACTGTATATTACAGTGGCACTTTTCTGTTACCACTTCCTTTAGAATGCCTTAATATTGCAATGTATAGTATATACCTCACGATGGGAAAAATTACCTCAGCTTGCATTTCAGCATAGAGAAGAGACAAGGCCTGACTCTGCTCTCACTTGCACCAGCGTAAATCAGGAATAACTGAAGTCGATGGGATAAATTGAAATTACCATGATGCAAAAGTCGGGTAAGATTAGAATCAGGTCCACAGACTAGAAGCACAAAAACATGGTGCTTAACCTGTCTTTAAACTGCATGTTAACTCCAGTGAAGTTACTCCAGGTTTACACTGATGTAAATCAGAGGAGAGTCTTGGCCTTGTAGCCCCAATAATGCCACTTTCTTCTTGAGGTGAAATCTTGGCAGTGTCGCTCTGTCTGTGGTTATTTTATTCTTATTAGATAAATAAATAGAGGCTTGAGCTGTTAATACTAGCTTTTGAAAACTGGTTACTGTGCTTGTTAAGTACGGTATCTTTTTTTTTTTTTTTTTATGTCTTCAGCTTATATATGCCTCTACTTACCATAGGGATTCAAAGTACACATGCAGGTTATAGTATTTGTTATGGGAAATTATTCCGCTCACGTAGAAAAATCCTAATGGATTTACTGTTGCAGTGTCTTGGAGGAAAAGGGTTTTTTGTCTTGTGCAGTATTCAAACCCCACAGTGCTTGAAGTTCCATAATGAAAATGGATTCCAACCTTCTGTAACTCCTGTCTGTTGGGAGCAGAAGGTGCAGAGATGGAGACAGCACTTACTAAAATGGGTTACAGCTTGAAATCTGGAGAGGCATGTACCATACAGCATGCCACCTTCCCCTTCAGGCTGGAACTGACAGAGCCCTAGTGAGCAGGAAAGGAAGCCGTGGTGCTGCCTCCCTGACTTTCCACTGGATTGTGTGTGTTGTGGAAGAGGGTTCTGCCTCCATATTCCTGTTCCATGCAGAGAGGAGACTCTGGCTTAAATGTTCACAGGACCTAAACAGACATTATGACCTGTTTTTTGTAAAATATAGATTTCATCCCCTGTTTATATGGAAGAGGAGCTGCTTTATAGTTCTCAGAGGAGTAATATGTGTCTTTGCACTTCCCACAATGTTTCTTTTTGAGAGAGAGAGAGAGAAATAACACTAATGACAGGACCAAATTCAGCAGTGACATAAATGATGGTTCAATTCACTTGATGGGTATAAGTATTAAAGTAGTGTAACTAGCACAGATCTGTTGTTCAGTGGGTATTAAACATGCAGATTGGTTTGCAAAATGTCCATGTCAAAGGCAAGTAATGGCAAGAATCCTGAATGGGATTAACAGCAAGCTGCACTTATTTTGCATACTCAAGAAATGGCAAGGTGGTGCAAGTTACACTACTTAGCCACTTACAGTATTTTTTAAACCCAGTCATGCCTGACATGTAGCTTACATCACCATTGAATTTGATCCAGAGATTTTCTTGGGAAGTGCACTTACTTACACAAGGCCTACATTTGACTCATTATGTTGAAATCATGTTCGACATGTGATAGAAACAACAAAGAGCAGGGTCCACCAGACACAAATCTGCTATAATAGACAGCGCATCGTAAGCATATGCAACACATTATACAATGTAAAATGTGCTAAGTAAAAAGCTAACCACTGCCCTAAAGAGCTTACAGACATAAGAGCCTGCATATGATACAGTGAATAAACAGAGTGATGGGTGGCCTTTCTAGCTGGAATGCTTTGTGGAACAGGTGGGCCTTCAGAAGTTAGTTTTGTGTCAAGGAGAAGAAGGTGTGTAGGTGGGAGCTACGTGCATGCAATTACTGAGAGAAGAACAAATGCCTCCAGCTTCACCTTGCACCATTGTTGGCAAAGAAAACCACACTGACACTTGATTAAGGTTGGAGATCTGAATGTTAATTTGAATTTCCTAGCTGCAGCTGGCTTATTTCATGGTCTCGGCATTATTTAAATGTGCATTTTTACACTAAATTCACTTTTCATTTTACATCTTTAAGAAATGTCAGGTTGCTACAAGTTCCAAAAAGCATTTCCTTACAAGTCAAGTACTGTTATTGCTCGATATGACTTTGAACTAAGTTTATTAACTTTTCCCACCTGAGACCTTCCCCCTCAATATCTGTGTATTGCCTTTAGCTGCTCCTGTGGAACTTTTTGCCTGCTATAGGCTCCTCATGCTGGACCTGATTCTGTAGCTGTTTCATGTGTACAACTCCCAGTGACTTCACTGGAAGCTGCAGAATCAGTCAAACTGTAAGGCCACATTCTGTGCCATTGAAATCCTACTAGGTTGCCTGGGTGTACCTCTGGGCAGGAGAAGAACCTAATGGTCATACTGGATCAGGTCCATCTAGCCCAGTGTCCTCTCTCCCAACAGTGGCCAATGCCAGATGCTTCAAAGGGAATAAATAGAACAGGGCAATCATCAAGTAATCCATCCCCTGTCCTCCAGTCCCAGCATATGGTAGTCAGAGGCTTAGGGACACCCAAAGCATGGGGTGGCATCCCTGACCATATTGGCTAATAGCCATTGGTGGACCTGTCCTCCATAAACTTATCTAGTTCTCTTTTTAATCCATTTATAGATTTGGCCTTCACAACATCTCCTGGCAATGAGTTCCACATGTTGACTGTGCATTGTGTGAAGTACTTCCTTTTGTTTGTTTTAAACCCACTGCCTATTAATTTCATTGGGTGACCCCTGATTCTTCTGTTCTGTGAAGGGATAAATAACACTTCCTTATTCACTTTTTCCACTCCATTCATGATTGTATAGACCTCTATCATATCCCCCTTTAGTCATCTCCTTTCTAAGATGAACAGTCCCAGTCTTTTTAATCTCTCCTCAGATGGAAGCTGTTCCATGGCCTTAATCATTTTGGTTGCCCTTTTCTCTCCCTTTTCCATTTCTGATATATCTTTTTTGGGATGGGGCTACCAAAACTGCACACAGTATTCAAAGTGTGGGCATACCATAGGTTTATATAATGGCATTGTAATATTTACTGTCTTATTATCTAGCCTTTTCCTAATGATTTCTAACATTTTGTTAGCCTTTTTGACTGCCACTGCACATTGAGTGGATGTTTTCAGAGAACTAGTCACAATGACTCCAAAATCTTTCTTCAGTGGTAACAGCTAATTTAGACACCATCATTTTGTACGTATAGTTGGGATTACATTTTCCAATGTCTCTTACTTTCCATTTATCAACATTGAATTTCATCTGCATTTTCTTGCCCATTCACCCAGTTTTGTGAGATCTTTTTGTAACTCTTCACAGTCTGCTTTGGCCTTGACTATCCTGAATAATTTTGTTTTATCTGCAAACTTTGCAATCTCACTGTTTTACCCCTTTTTACAGATCACTTATGAGTATGCTGAACAACGTTGGTCCCAGTAAAGATCCCTGTGGGACACTGCTGTTTACCTCTCTGCATTCTCAAAAATGAGCATTTATTCCTACCCCTTTTCTGCTATCTTTTAACTAGTTACTGATCCATGAGAGGACCTTCCCTGTTATCCTATGACTGCATACTTTGCTTAAGAGTCTTTGGTGAGGTACCTTGTCAAAGGCATCCTGAAAGTTCAAGTACACTATATCTACTGGATCACCCTTGTTCACATGTTTCTTGACATCCTGAAAGAATTCTAATAGATTGAGGCATGATTTCCCTTTACAAAAGCCATGTTGACTCTTCCCCCAACAAATTGTATTAATCTATGTATCTGATAATTTTATTCTTTACTATAGTTTCAACCAATTTTCCTGGTACTGAATTGGTGTCACATTAGCTATCCTCCAGTCTTCTGGTACAGAGGCTGCTTTATGTGTTAGGATACATACCACAGTTAGTAGTTCTGCTGTTTCATATGAGTTCCTTCAGAACACTTGGGTGAATACCATCTAGTCCTGATAAATTAAACAGTAATAAATCATCAATTTGCTCCCAAATCACCTCTATTGATACCTCAATCTGGGACAGTTCCTCACATCTTGCACCTAAAAAGAATGACTCAGTTGTGGAAATCACTCTCACATCCTGTGCTGTGAAGACCAATGCAAAGAAGTCATTTAGCTTCTCCACAAAGGCCATGTCTTCCTTGAATGCTCCTTTAGCAGCTCGATTGTCTATTGGCCCCAGTGATTGTTTGGCAGGCTTCCTGCTTCTGATGTACTTAAACATTTTTTTTGCTATTAGCGTTTGTGTCTTTTACTAATTGCTCTTCAAGTCCTTTTTTGGCTGCCTAATTATACTTTTACACTTAACTTGCCAGAGTTTATGCTCCTGTCTATTTTCCTCAGTAGGATTGACTTCCAATTTTTAAAGGATCCCTTTTTTGCCTCTAACTGCTTTTTTTTACTCTGTTTAGCCATGGCAGCATTTTTTTGGTCCCCTTACTGTTCTTTTTAATTTGCAGGTATACATTTAATTTGAGCCTCTTTTTATGGTGTTTTTAAAATGTTTCCATGTAGCTTGCAGGCATTTCACTCCTGTGACTGTTCCTTTCAATTTCCTTTTAACTAGCCTTCTTATTTTTGTGTAGCTCCCCTTTCTGAAGTTAAATGCTACTGTGGTGGGATTCTTTGGTATCTTTTCCCCCCTCCCCCCCACAAGGATCTTGTATTAAATTATATTATGGTCTGTATTACCAAGCAGTTCAGCTATAATCATCTCTTGGGCCAGTTCCTGTGCTCCACTTAGGACTAAATCAAGAATTGCGTCTCTCCTTCTGGGTTCTAGGACTAGCTGCTTCAAAAAGCAGATATTAATGATGTCTAGTGTTTTCAGTGCTTCATCACCCTCCTAGTGAAATAGGGTTTTTATAATATTAGGGAAAAGAGTCATTAGGACGGTGATGAAACACTGGAATGGGTTACCTAGGGAGGTGGTGGAATCTCCATCCTTAGACAAAGGGCTTGATAAAGCCCTGGCTGAGATGATTTAGTTGGGGTTGGTCCTGCTTTGAGCAGGGGGTTGGACTAGATGACCTTCTGAGGTCTCTTCCAACTCTAATCTTCTATGACTGTATGTCTAGAAACTTTATTTCTGTATCATGTCCTGAGGTGACATGGATCCAGTCAATTTGAGGATAGTTGAAATCACCTATTATTATTAAGTTGTCTATTTTTATAGTATCCCTAATTTCCCTGAGCATTTCACAATCACTATCCTGGTCAGGTGGTTGGTAGTATATTCCTACTGCTATCCTTTTATTAATCAAGCATGGAATTTTTGTCCATAGAGAGGCTATGGTACAGTTTGGTCAGTTGTAAATAACAAATAAATACAGCTGATTGTGTAGGGAGTTTAGAATGTTTGTTGTTGTAGCAAGGATGACTATGTCCATTGAGGCTCATCCTAGACAGGAATTTAGAGGTCAAGGAAGGAGGGATCAAGGAGAGGAGTCAAATACTTAATTTTCAATCAGAAGCTTCAACTCTGTTCTAGTTAGCTCTGTTGGGAACCCGTAGCACTGATCCTGCTCCCATGGAGGTCAGGGTGTGTTTTGGGGAAGTTATCATTCATCAATAAATAAGTGAATTAAATTACAAGAACAATTCATTCAAGTTTAATTTGGACGCTTCTGGGCCTCTTCTCTGTTCTCCTCCAGAGTCAGGCAAGGAAATTCAGTTTCTAATAGAGAATTAACTTCTCTGCATCCATGTAGAATCTCCTGGCTGTTTAAATTTTCTGTTTTTTCTTCCCTACTTTAGTTGGGGCAAGAGATGGCAGAAAGAGCAGATATTTTCATACTGCATAGTGCATACAGTATTTGGGTAAAGGCTAGCGATTAGCTTTTAGCTCTTTGAATATGCAGAGTCTAAAGGTTGATATCTTGCCACGTACCATACATAATATTTCCCATTAAATTCATTTTCCTCTCTGGAATTGGTCTTATCTTTTCACCATAACAGTTCATCAGAATGTTGAATGATAGTGAATATAATAAGTCTCGCAGCTGCTTTCCCCTAAACGAATTTGAACAACTTGACTATGGATGTCAGCAGCTTGACCTTGTTCCCTAATCCTGCTGTTTTGAGAGAGCACTTTGAGGGATATGTCTGAACGCAGCATTTCTTTATCCTTCAATATTGTCAAATTTACAATGCAATCCTTGCTTCTGTAAACTTTCAAATAACAATATTGACTGTCAAAGGAAAGAGTATTGTTGAGTTCTGTGAAGTTGTTCGGTTACAATGAAATGATGGAGTCAAGAACATTCAAACCTTTCTTTAGCCAGCCTAAAATACGGGCAGAAAATAGATAAGATTCAGCGTTTGTTAGTGAACTGAAGCATTCTTCTGGGGAGCCTGACTTCAGTAGGTTGTTTTATCAAATGCTCACTCCAGATGTAGCATTCCATATAAAGCAATCAAAAACATATTGAATGTTCTGGTTCCCTTACAATTTTCTATGGTACAGTCTTGTCCATTCTAGCAAATATTTCTAAGACAAACAAGTAACAAAGCTGTCATTGCCTGAATTCTGGCCTTTCAAAAATGTAATCATAAATGATGCAAAAGCTATACTCAAACTTCACAAAAGATGAAATAGCAAAAGGAAGAATCACACCAAACATATGACTCTGTGAGCAGCTGTCTTTGAAATGTATGTTTTTGGCAAAATGTAGTTAAGAAAAATACCATTTATTTTTAAAATCGTTTTTTGCCTCTGAAGATCAAACCAATGCCCAAGTTAAAAAGAAAAATTCTTCACAAATGCACAATTACTCAAACTTCCAGTTAAAACAATTTAATTCTGTATGGAAAATAGAATTTGTGAACTTCAGATTTAAAAGGCTTATAACTAAAGCCTATAACACTTAATTTAAAGGGGCTCTTCTTGTGTTGTCAGTAATGGGACTTATAGTCTCTATTCACCACAGCCAGAGGGCAAGAGAAGAATAATAATGATAATAATTAATAATAATAAACCTTGTATGTCTACATCCATCCAGTAGAGGGCAGTGATGCACATTGATGTAAGATTCCATTAAAATTTGCAAATTTCACAAGGAAAAATGTCTTGCCTTGCAATATTTGCCCATTTTCTTGATATTTTATGAAACTTGAGTTCCAAGTTAAGTAGTTTGCCTGATTCTGAAAGGGAAATTATGTGAATGAAGATTTGGCACTTTAAAACATGCACTATTTTGAATTGCGCACTAGAGGAAATAACAGAGATGAAAGAGGTGCAAGCAATAGTACCCAAAGCAACCAATTATGTGAACTCATCAGTGGGGTGACAGGAACTTTGGTGTGTCTCATCTTCATTTTATCATTCAACATGTCCCTGCCAGCTTTGTGGTCCCATATTGTAAACTGTCAGGGAAAAAATACCGCAAGTTATTTTAAAAAACAAACATGACTAAATGGATCATTGAATCTGATTGAACAGTACCAAATGGACACCACCATCACCAGATGTATTATATCCCTGCTCTTCAGTCTACACCACCTTCCAGGTGCATCCAAAGTAAAGTCACTGCTCAGTGGTATTTATGATATCACATCAGTTCCCTACACTAGGATCAGGGAATAACTGTAGTATCTCATTGTTGTAATTTTTGGGACATGTAGATTTCAGGGTAACAGCTCTGCTGCATAGTCAATGAATGACTGGGCACATGTAACTGTACAATGAAAGGTAGCAATATATCTGTCAGATCAGGAGGTCTGAAAAGTGGAGGTGAGCATGACTAATGACCAGCCATCATGGAGGCCTTTCTTTGGGGTCAGGGATCTGCAACTGTGGGAGGGGAAAACAAACATGGAGCAGCTACTTTCTGTGGCATATTCCTTCAGACATGTATGGATTTCCAGTTGAAAACACCTCCAGATATCAGATGTGCAGTAACTTCCCTTGTATGGTACTTTGAGAAGATGGGGGGTGGTGGAGAGGTTTGATGTAGTCAATGGAAGGTGGTGCTGCAAGAAAGCATAGCTTCTATGGGAGCCTTTATACTGTGAGGGGAAGAGGAACCAAGGGTGCTGTGTGGAGGTATTTGGCTTCCAATAGGATGCTTTGCTAAATGCAGGGGCTCTAAGATCTATGTAGATGTTGGCTCTCCACAGGTTAGGAAACGGAATCCCCTTCCACTCCAATAAAAGCAAATCCTACTAGCCCTTCCCACCAGGAAGTGATTCAGAGGAAATTCCACAAGTGGAAATTAGCAGAATTTTCCTGCCTGATATGGAAGCTTTCTCTCACATATGGTCTAATGTGGCAGGGCGCTGAGCTTTATTTACGGGAGCAAGAGATGAGTATGATCAGTCATTAGGACTGGTCAGGTTTTGGAATGTATAGTGTGTGTGCTTCTGCATACACACTTGCCTAATGAAAGGAAATGGAACTGTGGCATTTTAAGAGTGAGAGTAATTAACCACTGGAACAGTGTAACATGGCTTGCGGTGGATTCTCCATCATTGGTAATTTTTAAATTAATATTGGATGTTCTAAAAAACATGTAGTTCAATCAGGAATTATTTCAGGAAATTCTATGGCCTGTGTTATTCAGGAGGTCAAACTAAGTAATCACAGTGATCCCTTTCAGCTTTGGAATCTATTAATCTTTCTCTGTGACTTCTGCTTCTTGCCTCTTGTAAATTTGATGCCAGTAGTATTATCTTATTTTCTTATTCTGCCATTACACTGTTGAACGATCCTTTATAAAGCAGGGCTAAAAATAATCACTAGAGCAGGTGCAGTAGGGTTGATAGGATACATGCTTTCCTCCAGCAGTTAGAGAGGGAGATGCCACTGTGAACTTGATTTCAAACATTGCCTCCTTCCATTTTGAATGCTCCTCCTGTTAGCCATTTATGCAGTGCTAAGTTGGTGAATAATAGTGAGATGAGACAGCACACAACACAAGCTGAACCTACATGTTGGCTTTCTCTTTAACTGTGAGCCACAGTGTTTGGGTTTAACTGCTTTCTCACACACAGCCCCGTCTTTTGCTTTTTTTGTGTTTTGTTCATGGCAAATTTGGTAGAAGCATGGCACAGCAGAAAAGAAACTGGCAGTAACTCTACTCTAGGAACTTTGGCCTAACCTAACACAAAATTCTGCCCTTGAATTTTTGTTTGCATTTTTAATTAAAATACACCAAGGGTTAAAAATAAATGCAACTTCCAGGAATTGTTTTACATCTTTACATTAGAGATGGGACTCTTCAGTACCCAGAATTTCAAATGCTTCAGAATGGTCCTCATCCGTATGCAAGGCTAAATCAAAACCCTGACACTGAACATCATCAAACTGTGGAGGAATGCAGGATCTGAACCCTGCTCCAGATTGTGGATAGCTCCTTGCCTATTTAGCAGGCTGAACCAAACACTTACATCAAAATAATTCTCTCCACTGCAACAACTACTGGGTGAAATACTAAGGCGTTTGTTATGCAGGTCCAACTAAATGATGACAGTGGTGGTATTACCACCTATGAAATCCAAACACATCCTATGCTTCCAGGGGAATGAGAATCAGGATCCGAATTAGAATTTTGTGCTTCGGGACTCTCTCTCTATTTGTTATGCAGTTCACTAATACATAGTCCTTCCATGAGGCAGGGGATTGGATGAAATGACCTCTCAAGGTCCCTTCCGCTCTTATGATTCTGTAATTCTAATGCAATGAAGCCAGTACATCACTATCATGGTCCTTAACCACCTTGTTGGGACCATACGTTTTTCAGCATAAATTTGATTTTTTTCACTTGTAACTCGAGGAATAGGGAAGGGTAGAGGAGTCGGGGATCTAAAGGGATTTTGTTTCAGAAGATCAAGAGCAACATTATCTTAGTGGCTAGGACAGAGGATTGTGAAGAATTCTACCCTGGATCCAGCTTTTGACTATCACTGGGTTAGTGTACAAATTTGGACAAGCAGCTTCATCTCTGTCTCTCAGAATATGTCTACATTGCAGCTGGAAGGACACTTACTGGTGGGGGTAGACAGACAAATGCTAGCTCTGCTCCCGCCAGCGTGCTAAAAATAGCAGTGGTGGAGGGTGGGGAGGATAGCATGGACAGCAACTTGGGGTAGCCATCTGAGTACAAATCCACCCGGACCCCCAGGAATGTAATTGGGCAGTTAGCCCAAGTGGCTGCCCATGCTATCTGAGCTAGACTACTATTTTTAGTGTCCTGACTCAAGCAGAGCTTGTGTGTGTTGGTCTACCCGTGCTGGGAAGCACACACTCAGCTGCAGCATAGACGTACCCTCAGTTTCACCATTTTCCTAAAACGCTTTGCAATCAGGAGTGAGATAATCAGGGCTTTCTAAAGACAAAGTATTATGTTATCTCACATCTATCTTCTGGGCAGACCTGACTAGCAGTCAGGTAATTTGATACCGGGGTAACCTCTCATCAGCTCCATTGGGAGAAGCATGTGAAGAAGAACAGCAAGGTTAGAGACATGGCAATGTCAGAGGTGATTTGCCATCTTCTAATGCTCAATGCTTCCAGCAGCCAATTGCCTTGTGCTTTTCTTCTGTCACTGACATTCTGAGAACAGCAGATGAGAGAGCGCCTCTGCTTTAAATAGGAACATGCTAGATTTAGAATTCTTCTGACCCTTTGGCTCGAGGAAATGACTCAATTTTATAAACTAATTTAAAACCAAGAATTTATCTACGAAAGTATAAATAGCAGCCAGCTAGTGAAATACTTTTTGAGTAAGGGGGCCTTTTCAGAAAATGAAGCTGTGTTAGACTGGTTTTGCAGAAAGATGTCTCTTCCTATTTTCTCTGTGCCGACACATCAGGTTGTGACTTGTCTTGTCTGCTTGCATTAATAGTGTTGGCTTATGCTGAATGAGGTAACTTAATGTGACTTGTCTTGCTTCTCTCATGCCATTAGTGTAGGACTGACATAATGGAATGTGTGTCTTTGTGTTCACCACTTGAGCACGACTATGCTGATCCAGTAGTGTTTGCTAGAGCCATGTTATTAACTTTGGTTTTGCTATTTGATGTGTGTCTAGGCCAGTGGCGGATTAATAATTTTCCTGCCCCTAGGCCGGGAAATAATTGCTGCCGTGGCCCCGCCCCAACTCCGCCTTTTTCCCGCCCCCATTCCAACCCCCTCTCCAAAGTCTCCGTCCCCTCCCTTCCCCTATTGGATCCCTTCCCCAAATTCCCGGCCCTGCCTCTTCCCCCTCCTCCCCCCTCCCTCCCTGCCCCGCGAAACAGCTGTGCAAGCGCTGGGAGGGGAGAGAAACAGGACGTGGCGGTGCGCTTGCAGAGGAGGCGGAGGTGAGCTTCCGCCCCTGCAAATTTGCCGGTCTAGACAATAATACGGCGCTGGTCTAGGCCTGGATCTCCCTTACTCTATTGATTTTTATTTTATTTTTATTCGCTTTTCCAGTATACAGTCCTGTCAAAGAACTTAGTAGTAGGGACCAGTATGTCATCCTCTAAAGTAGCCAAGAGCATAAATTCCAATGGAAACAATAGCTGGCAATTAGAGCTAGTTGGGAATTTTTTGCTGAAATGTTTTTTGTAGAAACATGCCAATTTGTCAAAACCTAAACTTTTTGCAGGGAGGTTTATCAGGAAGGTTTCTCATGTTAAGGATGGAATTTCTTGTCAAAATGAGAGGGAGAAAGAGAACACATATCATCCCCAGAGTATTCAAAAGCCCAGCAGTTATGGTGCTTTCCCAGGTTTTGGGGGACCCAGGTTCAAGTCTCTGCTCTGAGTAAAGCAAAGTAAGGATTTTAAACCCAGGTCTCCCATATCCCAGGTGAGTTCACTAACCATTGGGCTATTGCCTATTCTGGTGTGATGTGTATTCTCTCTGGTTTATATTAAATTTTTTGAAAAGTGTTGATTTAGTCCTAATGCATTATGGGAAAAGTCATTGAAATCTTGAAAATTTCCTCCCAGCTGTACAGTCAACAACTGCATCCATTGTAAGATTTTAACTGGTCTCACTGATGTGAGATGGGATGGAAAAGAGTTTTTAACTTGAATGAAGCTGTTGTATGATGACAAAATATGGATATGAATCATCTGATTGCATTCTGAATTGGGATATTTATACAAATATAGATTATAGCACTGTGTTCTAGTGAGCTCAGAAATGGGAAGCAGGCCTAACCCCAGTCTGCCAGTACTTTAGTTTCAGTAAAATGGGAATAATGCTACTTACTCCATGTCACGGACTCACAGATCGTGCCCACTTGTGGCCCTGTGGGGGGTGCCCCTTCCAGTGAGACAGCCTTTCTCGGGGGTCCACTCTCTCTTGGGGTTGGCCCCTCCACCTCCTGGAGCCCCACCTCTCTGAGCCTTAGCACACCTGTTTCTCGCCATGGGCCTCCTCAGGGAGTCCACTCGCTCTGGACCCCCGGGGCCTCCACCCCCTGAAGGGGTTGATACAACCCTGTTCTCTAGACCGGAGTGACTCTCAGCCAGCGTAAAACAGGAGGGTTTATTGAGAGTTGAACACAGCACTGGAAACTCTCAGGGCCTCGGGCTTGACCTCCCTCAGCACAGCACATCCAAGTCTCCCCTGCATCCAGGTGGCCCCTGCCTGCTCCCCCTCTCCAGCCCAGAGCCCCCCTGCTTCCCAGCTGGGCATCTGATGTCACCAGCCCCAAGCTCCGCCTCTGTCCATTGTCTTCTCTCCAGGTAAACAGGGTCGTAAACAGGGTGGCCTGGGCCGCCTCTCCTCTCCGCCCTCCTCTGGCCCCCTCTGGCTGGAACCGTCTGGTTAGGTCACTGGGGTCCTCTCTTCGCAGCCCATTGTCCTCCCACTGGCCAGAACCGGCTGTGACTCCTGTGCTGGGTCTCCAGGTCACCAGTCGCTGGGGTATCCGTCCTCCAGGCCATCGGCTGGGGTCCCAAGTTCCTCTGTAACAACAAACTCCATCTCCCCTCACCTCGTTAAACCAGTAACACCCGGGGACACAGAGTCCCACTCCCTCTGCATGCAACCCACTGGAAAACACGAAAAAACACAAGAAAACCCCCCATTCCGTCACACTCCGCCAGGATTTGTAAATCATTTTGGAATGAAAATTTGCTTTGCAAAATGATTGTTTTATTATCGTGCTAGGTTTCTTTTAGCATTTTTGAAGTGATAAATTATCTGTGATCTGAAATGAGCTAAAAATGGGTCCAAATCTCCTTGCTGACTACTTTATTTATTTATTTATTTATTTATTTATTTATTTATTGGCAACTAGAGCTGGTTGACACAAAAAATGTATAAAAACATTTTTGAGGGGGAAAAAAGAACAAAATGTTCACCAAAAAATTGTTCTCTTTTTCAACCAACTTTGTTGACAACACTTATTGTAACATTTAAAAACGCACACACTCACACACACACTTTTTAATACTCAAGGACTAAATTATCCCTTCAGTTACACCCACATAATTATAGATGACACACCATTATCTGAGGGCAGAATTTGGCTGCGAGTTAGGTACAGTATGTCTGTGAAACTAATGGCTGTAACATTTTGTAAACACTGTATTTTCCCCCCCTCTGGCAGAACATAGACATTTACATTCTTACATCCTTAAATGAGATGTAACTGAACTGACTATCCAGTTAGGAAAGCTGAAGGCTTAGAAATTTAAAATCGTCATTTAGATTATCCTTCACTCACCAGACAAAGTGCACGCTGTTGACAAAGCAAAAGGCATTGACAAACCAGAAGCTAAAAGAAGATGTATGTATTTTGCTTCAGCAGCTTGAATATGACATTTATATACAACAATGTGTATTAAAAGGTTTTACTTTAATGCACAAAAGCAAGGAAATTCTGCCACCTAATCCTTAACTCGGGCCTGTGTGACAAGAGATTGTTGCTCACATAGTTTACCTAACAAACAGTTCTATAACACTGGGCAGTGTTGAACAAGGGATGGCACATAGTGCAAACCTACCTATCTGGTTAGATAAATATAAATATATACAACTACAGGTATATTTAAAGATATAGTCATCTATATATTGCATATTGGGAAATTACCATACAGATTCTCCCTAGTGTTACTGAAAATTGTCCAGCATCCCTTATGCAGTACGGTCTAAACAATGTTTCTCAAACTTTTGTATTGGTGTCCCCTTTCACACAGCAAACCCCGAGTTTGAGAACCCCTGGTCTAAAATGTATAAATAAAAGGAAGTTTCAAAATGATGATAGCAGTTTTAACTGAGAATTCTCTTGCTTTTTATGTCCTCTACATTCTCTTTCAGGATAAGAATGTGCAGAGGGCGACACACTGATACCAAACCCATGTGGGTTTTGATGTGTGGTTCCCTACCTCTCCCTGTGCAAGGGACTGTTGGGAATATGGTGATAGAGTGAAGCATTGCCTTGGGAATGTCAGGGCTCTGTATAAAATCCTGGGTCCAGTCTCACAGATCCTTGGTCAGGAACATAGAGGGAACCCCTTCTGTGTTACTTCTTGCTCAGACTTGATAGTGCAGTTGATGAAGAACGCAGGTAAATGGAGTTTATCCACTTCTCATTTAGGAAATATGGAGTTTAGTTTAGTTCACCCATTTCTATTTCTACCACTATACCACTGATCTCACCCCTATCCAAACTCGGGCAGCATGCCTATCTCTAGCTGTGCTGCCTTTCGGTTGCAGGGCTTTGGGCCGAGAGTCTGAGATGGCAGTGATAGGAGTCAGAGTGCTGCTTCGGCATTAACTAATCCTGTTTTCTAGATGAGATTCAGTCCACACGGAGTTCAGAGCCGTTTAGAGCTGCTCTCCCCTGCTCTTCTTTGGATTACATATCTTTTTCCCAGACATTTGTGGAGGGGACAAATACAGCATCACAAAATGGAGGACCGTAGTACATACCGCTGCTTTAATGTCCTCCCCACCAGGGTCCAGCAAGGGAACATAGGATCCCATGTGTTTATCTGTACCCTTAGCATTGCTGTAATATCACTTTTATTTTTATCATTATCTTATTGTAATCTTTGTGCTTCAGTTACAATCATGTCTAAAGTGCTAAGGACCTGGTCCTAAGTCCATTAAAGTCAGTGACTGTGGGCTTTGGATCAAGCCTAAATCCATATACCATATTTGTTATGCATGCTTTATTATATACAGAGCATAGGGTACCACTCAGAGTTCTCTATGGCCATCTGATGATCTTTAATCTAGTAAGGATCCAGCAGCCATTGCATGGAAAGTAAAGGGTGTCAAATGGCACTGAAGAGGCACAAGTGTTTAGACTACTTTCCTCAGGCTGCACAGGTGACATGTGGTGCTCTGTACTGCCAGTTGCCTGAGTGTCTAAAACTGGGTCAGACACTTAGAGGCCATGGGAAGACTTGGGAGGATATTGATATAATAATTGATGTTTGCTATCTGAGTTTGTAATGATTCCCTCCATGACTATACCTTATATCAGGCTGTTCATCGTCAAAGCTTAAGTGATGCAGAAGGCCTGGCATGTATAACCCATACATGGGTGTTGTGTTCTGTACCATCTAGTGGCACCAAGACCACTTAGAGAGAAATTAATGAGTCTGCTCTATAGCCTTAGATAAGGGTCATATGGTTTTTAACTCATGCAGTAGAGGCTCATGCACTAAGCTCCAGAGGCCACAAGTTCGATCCTGTCCACCACCGACTGGGGTCTGTCAGTGTTACACATGGACATTTTATACTTGGGTAAATCTAGCCCTCAGGCACCCTACACCCCACAGTTGGTGTCATGTCTTCTGAGTGGTTAAGAAAGACTGGACTCCAGGAGTGGGTGATTTGCTTGCTGGGAATGAAATGAGTGGACACACTGTATCTTACCCTATGGTGACATAGCCTATGTTCGCTCCTTTCCCATGGGATTTCAGATCCTAAGACACAGACCATTTTGAAAATTTTACTCTCAGTCTACATATGTTTACATTCTGCACACTGTACAGCACAACTCCTACTGACTTCAACAAGACAAAACTCCCCTCCACTAGTCAGGTGGTCAACAGATCAATCAGCCACCTCTGATTTTCTGCCAGTGTTTCTAGGTTTTCCTTGTTAGGGGAAATGGAGCAATCTGCAGAGCTGAAGGGTCCCATTCTAAGTCTCAGCATTTCAGAGGCAATCTGTACTGTGAATATTAGGGAGGTAAACTTGGTCTAAACTCTTCAGTGAAGTGCCTGCCCGTGCTCCTGAACATGACTGGTTTACTATTGGTTTAAGTTTAACTCTCTTTATGGAAAACTTTTCTATATCAGATACACATTATTTTTTAAAATGTGCTGTCTTTGGCCTCTCTACTCTTGCCACCATGGTGTAAGTTAACTGCAATAAATGTATCATTTTAATTTCCAACACAAAATGCAGGTGGATAAAGTCAGTTATTGCGCTAACATTCCATGAGCCTCTGAAATAAGTCTTTTTGATTAGAAAGATGTTCCTAGTTTGCAGACGAGTTAACATACCCTTGGCAAATTTCTCTGATTTGTTTGTTAGCTTCAAACTATGGAGACAAATTCTGAGATCCTTACTCCATTCTCACTCAGTCCTTACTCAGGAAATCTCTCATGGATATCAGAACTTGGCCTCTGTATTATACAGATTTCTCAATGGCATTGATAAGCAAAACCATGAGAGGACAAGGTTTTGTTTTCTAAATGGATTTTTATATCTCAGAGGAAAGGCTTTCCAGTCAAGCTTGATATTTCCTAAATGTATTGAATAAACACAAAGCATCTCCTAATTATGTTCTTTTCTTGTACACTGTTACATAACTCACTTCCTGTGAAATTAATTATGAATCTGTTAGTGATTCCTGGAGTACACATATGATTTCATTTTTACAGAAGAATATAAGATTAAATTCATTAATCCTCTGAAAACTGCTAGCATATACAGTGAAACATACATTCTGGTCTGCTATCCAGGAAGCAACTCTCTCTCTTTTTTTTTTTAAGCAACACATTTGTCCCAAAGTTTCCCAGTACTATTTTTTTACAACCATATTTAATGTCTAGACCAAAAAATTTTGTTGATCCCTTGAGTTGTCACATAAGAGAGATTTCACTGGACATTCTCCTAAGCACTGATTTTGGCTACAGGCCTAAAAAGTGACAGTGGTTTATAGGTTATGAGGACAGACAAGTTTCTGCACTCAAGCGTAGTGATATTGGGTATAGTAATTTCTTCATGAGTGTGCTAGTTCAAGGCAGAGTTATGGCTGCAAGTCTCCAGGTGGTGTGTAGCATTGGTTTGGTCTGCCACTAAGAGTAGAGGATCTCTCTAAAAAGCCATGTTTCTGCAGATGATGTGCCTCTCAGATAGGACTTTGTCTTTTCCACCCCTTCTTTTATCATGAGATTCAGGATGGGAGTCTGGCCCTCTGTAACTATGAAATATAGGTAATTTTCTTTCAAAGGAATTAGTGCAATATCTTTCCTTAACATTCATGAATGCTTCTATTCATTGTGGCAAAGAGCTCTTTTAGGTCTTTAAAAATGACCGTTGGTCTAATTGAATATAACAGTGACTAGGCAAACACAAAGTCTCAGATCGGTGATTTCTGAACCTGGTTGCAAGAAATGAAACTGAAAAATATTCACTGCATATTTCTTATTCAAGAAACCTAGAATTATAGATGTTAGATACCAAAAGGCCTATTTGGATCATCCACTTCATTGGCCTTCCATTGCAGGATTGTTCCCCATGGTGTGTTTCCTAAAGGTCCCCACCAATAGGGTTTGTTTCTGGTGCCCCATTTTCTCAATGTAGGGATTGTAAGTTCAGTATTTCTATAAAGCATCTCTGGATGCTCCCTTAGTTAACATCCCTGTGTTCTGTCTGTTTTATACTGTAATGTCTCCAGTTCTGGTTCTACAAGTGTATGTGTGCTCAGCTGCTACTGTACTTTAAAGCAGGTGTCCAGTACAGAACTACCACATGCATTATTTTATTTATAAATATATACAGCATGCCCCAGGAAGAGGGAAGATTGATGTGCAACTTGAAAAATTAATTTGGAAAATTCATGCTACAACTGGAATTTGAGACTGTAACTTCTCTAAGACCAAGAAACAGCTCTGCTACAACAGGCCATAAGAACATAAGAATGGCCATACTGGGTCAGACCAAAAGTCCATCTAGCCCAGTATCCTGTCTTCCGATGGTGGCCAATGCCAGGTGTCACAGAGAGAATGAACAGAACAGGTAATCATCAAGTGATCCATGCCCTGTCGCCCATTCCCAGCTTCTGCCAAACAGTGGCTAGGAACACTATCCCTGCCCATGCTGGCTAATAGCCATTGATGGACCTATCCTCCATGTATTTATCTAGTTCTTTTTTGAACCCTGTTATAGTCTTGGCCTTCACAACATCTTCTGGCAAGGAGTTGCACAGGTTGACTGTGTGTTGTGTGAAAAAATACTTCCTTTGGTTGTTTGTTTTAAACCTGCTGCCTATTAATTTCATTTGGTGACCCCTAGTTCTTGTGTTATAAGAAGGAGTAAATAACACTTCCTTATTTACTTTCTCCACACCAGTCATGATTTTATAGACTTCTATCAGATCCCCCCTTAGTTATCTCTTTTCCAAGCTGAAAAGTCCCAGTCCTATTAATCTCTCCTCATATGGAAGTCGTTCCATACTTGTAATCATTTGTGTTGCCCTTTTCTGAACCTTTTCCAATTTCAGTATATATATTTTTGAGATGGGGTGACCACATCTGCACACAGTATTCAAGATGTGAGTGTACCATGGATTTATATAGAGGCAATATGATATTTTCAGTCTTCTTATCTATCCCTTTCTTAATGATGCCCAACATTCTGTTTGCTTTTTTGTCTGCCGCTGCACATTGAGTGGATGTTTTCAGAGAACTATCCACAATGACTCCAAGATCTTTTTCTTGAATGGTAACCGCTAATTTAGACCCTGTCATTTTATATGTATATTGGGACTATGTTTTCCAATGAGTATAACTTTGCATTTCACAACATTGAATTTCATCTGCCATTTTGTTGCCCAGTCACCCAGTTTTGTGAGATTTTTTTTGTAGCTCTTTGCAGTCTGCTTGGGACTTAACCATCTTGAGTAGACCAGAAGATTTGACATGTTATTCTCCAAAGGATCCTTTGTTAAATCATGATGGCTTGTCTCAGGATTATTCCCCAGACGCTGATAAGCTAAGATCACAAGCTGAGTGCTAAATATGACATTTTCTATGCGAATGTAAACACATGTAAGTTGTTAGCAAGATTTTTTTTTTAATTGAAAAAACAGGCACAGTTAAAATAAGGAGATCAGCACTGCAGCGAATCACTTTGTTTAACGAGTGTTAGCACTTTGCCCTCCATCAGATATATCAGTTAGAGCTGGATTGCGATGCCCTTACTCATGTAAAGTAGTACTCTACTTCTCAAGTGTTCTCAGTGAAATCAGCAGGAGTAGTTGAGGAGTAATGTACATTCCAACATGATTAAGGGGAACCACAATCTAGCCCTTAGAATCTAGAAATATTGATTTTAATGGGACTTATTGTGGCATAAGGTGCCACTCAAGGTTATCAGAATATGTCTCCAAGTGAGCACGTCTACCAACCATTAACACAAATGCACTTATTTTAAAACTTCAACTTTCAACTGACAAATAGAGATTTTTAGATTCTCCGTAGCCCTTCAAACTTTTTTGAATGCTTCAAAGAATATTAGATCACCTCTGAGAACTCTTAGGACTTCAGTGGGTGTTACAACTGCAGGAGCACAATCTTAGAACTGATTGCAGCAAAACCCAGGGAAATACTCTCCTGTCATTTACCACATTTTGAAATCAAAGCCTTTAAAAAGCATTGTGTTTTATAGTTTAATAGATAACAAAACAGATGGATAATATTATCCTTGGACTCACTGCAATTTCCTCCTCCCTTTAGACATTAGAAAAATATTTTGTCTGACTACATCATGCAGTAAAGTGTATAATTCCAAAGCATAGATATTGACAATTAATATAACGGGAACTGAGCACGAATAATTAAAATCTAATTTTAAGTTTACATCAAAAGTGCAAGTCAGAGCACATAGTAACCTTACCCTATTTTGCTCTCAAGTCCCTGATATTTTGTTTTCAGTGCTAGTTTATTCAGTTATCACGTAATTTCTAAGAACCAACTGAGGATGAGAAAATTTCAAGCAAATAGTTATTTTGTGTTTATTTCCTATTTAAAATGTATGTTAACTTGACAGGAAGAAGTTAAGCACTAGAGTAGGACTCGAGATCTGCATTCTATTTCTGACTGCCATATAGTACTGAGCCTTGAGCTGCTCATTTAATGTCTCAGGCAGTGCCTCAGTTCCCCACCTGTAAAATGGGGATAATACTACTTTTTCCCCTTCTTTTTCTGTCTTATCTATTTAGCTTGTAAGATCTTCAAGACAGGGATTGTTCTCAGTAGTTGTGTGTACAAGGCTCAGTACTATAGGGCCTGATCATGGATGGGAACATCTGGCTCTACTGTAATGCAAATACTTAATCATGATACTATGCAAATCAGTTGTTGCACCTAGGACTTCTGGCAAGTTACCAGAGTGGATCTTATCATTGCTGTTTGGACATCATGGTTTACAAGGAGAAAATCATCCATGAACTATACTTGGAAATATATATTCCAGCAAATATTGAGAACCTGCTTGAGTTGAACGATACTCCCTGTAGGTCCCGATCCGGAAAATATGTATGTATATACATAATGTTACTACTGTGTGTAGTCCAATTACATTGTCTTTGCAAGATCAAGGCTTTACTGACTTCAGTGCAGTTGTACAGGTGTAACTGAGAGCAGGATTTGGCCCTGGGTCAAAGAACTTTATGAATCACTTCCTAACCTAAGAGGGGGGAAAAAATGACTCTACAGCTTCTTTTTTTCCTCCATTTATCTACCAAATAGGCCTTAAATAATCCAAACCGAGACTTTCAGTATGGGTTTGACCATCCTTTAACAATTAATTGTTGAAAAAATTATATGCAATTATATATTTGTTATATATATTAAAAATAGGGCTACATCCTACCATCCTTATTCCAACACAGACTCGCACTGATGGCACGTGGGGACTGAGTAAGGACAGCAGGTTTTGGCTCTGAATTAATATTTACTTTTACTAAAACTGAGAATAATTTGCAACAATGCTCTATCTGATTAATTTTGCCTCTTTTCTGCTTATGGAATGTCTGCAAGCAAATTGAGCGTTCCTCAAAGGTATTTCTTATTCAGATATACTCAGTTAATTTTTTCACATTATTTTTGTTATGCGGATTGCCAATTTGACATGGATATTCGACGGGCAGTGTTTATTTGGAAATCTAGTTGTCTTTCCTAATTAACTTTTGGACAGTAATCAAGTGTTCTAAATTGTTCTAATCACATGTACTAAGATTTTCTCCTGCAACTCATTTAATCGGTTTAATCATTTAAATGCTAGCCCCCAACCCACTAAAATGTCTAAGCCCTGTTGAAAAATTTACTCCTCAGGATACTATGGCAATTTTAGAAAGGGTAGGGATAGCACCTGGTATCTTCAGCAAAAATTTCCCTTTCCTTCCACTGTTGAGCAGTGGGTCATGTGTTTGTTTCCCTTCACACCAGACATAGGTGCATGAGTCTTCGGATCCAGTGGGAGTTTTGCAGGAATGAGGACTTTTGAATGGGTTTCCAAGGCTCCTCACCCCCCAGTTCTGCAAACACTTAGACATGTGAACACTTTACTCACATGGGTATACCTTTTGAAGTCAATAAGACAATTCCTGTGCATAAAGTTAGGCACATGCTTAAGTGTTTGAATGATCTTGTCCAGAGTTTGTAAAATGCTTTGTGACAGTTCTGGGAAAAGGTGCTATACCTGTACGACATGTACTATTTCATTTTATTTTATTTGTGCTTATAAAGTGGAGAGTAGATAAATGAATTAATCATGCTGGATTTCCTGTACTACAGGGTGAAATCTTTAGCAGGCATATTATCAATTTAATACTTTGGAATTTCTTCAGTGAGAAGGATCCTCTGAGCAAATTATTGAACTAGTATCATTGCGTCTCCACCTATCCACAACCTATCTATCCATATGGTAGAGTAATAAGGAATGTGTTTTGAGGGGTCAGACAAATTACCCTTGAAGATTAAAATCTTAATTATTAAAAGGCTTGATTAAAGAGGATTATTAAGTCTCCTAGGAGTAGTGTATGTATTATTCACTATGATAACATACCACATGTGACTGTGAACTTCCTGGTCTAGCCAAAAAGCTTAAAGAATGAGTATGTATTTGAAAATTAATTTCTCCAGTAAAGCCAGTTAAAGCATTAATGCGATATTACTGAATCAGAGAAATCAGTGTGATACCAAATTAGTATCTAACATTGACAAATGTTCTTGTAACTTAAGAAATCTGTCAGCAAAATTGGCAACTTCAATTATATTGACTTGCCTAGCTGGAGTATTTGAGTGCCAAATGATTATAACGGATGAATCTTTGTTAAAGAAAAGCCCCACAGGTTAGTAAGTTGTATTATATAATTGAAGAGAATCTCAATTAACTGATAAAAGGTTTCTTACATTTTATTTTATTACTCAGTTAAAGATCAAAGTGCAGTATCAATTTGCATTCCATCCAGTGAAGAGGGGTTTTTTAGACAAACAGTGGAGTAAGGGGCAAATCTGAAAGCATTTCACTTCTTCAGCCACTCATTATAATAAGCAGAATTATGCCTTCATTCACATCCCATATCATCCCATTGATTTCAGTGGGGTTACATAACTGTAAATAAATAAGGAATTTGACTGTAATAAATAGCTTTGTACACCATCATTAGTTTATGGATAGATGAATACCAAAGCATTCAGGTCGACAGGCAAGTGTTTAAATTTCATTGAGTCAATTCCAGTAGCAGATAGGGCCAAATATGAATACAATAGTTGATGGGTCTGGATTCAAAGTATTTTGCAAAATGTATTTGTCTATTTAATCAAAACATATACAAGGCGGTGTTATCTCTGAATGCTAAACATGGTGATTAATTACATTGACATAAAAGAAAACAACATTACCTGGAATTTGTGATAAGAAAATGCTAACTCTCGTAGTCACAATAATGAATCGCTATGTCTCTCCTTTCCTTCCCTGTTCTCAGATGTATCAATATAATACAAATTATATTGGAGTAAACCAAGAATATTTCTGAACAAATGTATAGACTCCAAAGCATTGCTATTTACACTGCTTCTGAAAGTGGGAATTTGGGGCTGTAAACCCAGATGCATCAAGTCAAAGAATAAGAAGGTGGGATAGCCCTGCTTCATTTGGCTATAGTAAGACTGCTCCTGGAATACTGTATTCAGGTCTGGAAACTTCAATATGAGAAAAAAAGGAATGCACTGGAGGGAGCCCAGAGAAGAGCAAGCCAGTCAAGTAAACCACATGACTTAAGTATCCGAAGAGTTGGTCCTGAAAAACTTGGGTACATAAAATTGCATCTGCAATTTTAGAAGCCCATAAGGCCTCATTGGGCTCATTTTAGCTAAACAAAAACTTTACTGTGTTTGGATTAATCCTGTGGGGAAAAATCACTCACCATGGGTTGTACACTGCTAAATGGGCACACAGATGGCCAAATGGCTGGCATGAGGATTAATGACTAGTTTATCTTGCATGGATAGGTCAGGGGCCAGGTTGAATTTTAATGTGGTCCCAAGAAAGTGTTATTTTATATCTTAGTTCTTTGTTGGAACGTTACAGGATGACTGCTAAAGTCCAGGTTGAAATCTGGGTCCCACTGAAGTCCAAGGCAGAACTCCCATTGATTTCACAAGGCGAGGGTTTGGCCTTAGTTCTCCTGCTCTTGCGCACTTTCTCACATGGAGGAAGGAGAGAGGATTTAAATTAGTCTTAAACCCAGTCCTTGTGACATGATGTATTTTGGATAAAAGAATTCAAACCAAAGAAAACAGCAAGATATGCCAGAAAACAATAGCATTGCAAGCAACATGAGCATATGGTGGAAGGGGACTGTCTTGGTTTGGTCCAGCATAAAGTCATAGAGAGGCTGATACATGACAAGAGCCTAAAAGGGGAATTATAGATGGTGGTTTGGGTGCTAGATGTGTAATTAGCATGTTCAAGTTCATACACTGACTATGTTGTGCAGTGGGGCTGGTCTTTGGTGAGAATGTACTTAAAGCTGTTCTGTAGTACATTCGTGTGTTCCTTGCAAGATACATTAGTCCATTTCCTAGGGGACAGCCAGTATTTGGTTTATTCATTAGTTGCACATCAACCAGTGAGGGCTGATGTTTCTTTAGTAAATGGACATTTTAGATTGTATTTGAATATTTAGAGGCAACTGTTTCCAGGTATCATTCAGATCTGTTCGAACACAACTTTAAATCAGCATTTATCTCTTTATTGAGAAAATATATCTAGCAAGTTAGGAAAAAAACAGAACCATACTGTAAGATGCAAACAGGCTGTAGCGGTGTCTATGTAACATGAAGATGTTTTGCAGTCTATTGAATGCATACATTACAGCCTGACTTTTTGGAAAATAATTGCTCTTAAAGGGAAAATATGTAAATGAAATGTATTAGAGAGGTGAATAGTTATCTCATGCACATTTTTTTATTTACCATAATATACATGCATTTACAATAACAAATAAAGTGGCCTGGAAGATGACTGGAAAAAGAACAATATGATTAGGGGAGTTAAAACCTGATTTGCATCTAAAAAATGTAGTGTATGCTCATTTATGTGCAAATGTAATGGAAAAAGGCTGCAGGTAAAGTGGCTAAAGCCTAAACAAAATAAACACTTAATTTTCTTTTATTGTACTCTGTGACTATTAATAATATTATTGTAGTAAGGCAGGAACATTAAACTAAGCAGGGGAGCAATAAATGTTCCTAGACTGTGCAATGCTGTTGATATTAGTGGCTAATAGCTCCAGAGTTCACATAAAATGCAGATTGAAGTACAAAGAAGATGTTTAGTGGAGTCAGCAGTGGCAGTGAACTGTTTACAGGTGAAACCAATAACCAGAGGGCAAACACAGCAGGCGCAGTTTCTGTAAAAAATATCAAGAAAAGAACTTTGTGAAGCACTTAATCAGAATGTCGCTATCCTCAGGGAAGAGATTTGATAATCCCAGTTTATTTCTCTTCAAAACTAACTTTTGAAATGATTCATTATAATATGCTGTATTTCCATTTACAAATGCCAGGGAATAAGTATACACGTGTATGCCTATATAAAAAATAGGATTTAGGAAAATCATTCAAGGGTTATGACAGTCGACTTGATATAAGCCCATTGGGTATAGGGGATGAGAAATTGAGTTTGGGGTTAATGAACCATAACTAAACTTACATTCTTCTGTAAGTCACCAGTGAGTAACACTTAACAGCCAAAGATAGAATACTGGGTTGGATGTATTTCTCAGAACTGGACCCTTGCTGTTTGCCTCAGGTTTATATGAGACAGAGAAAATATTGATTTACAAGAAAACTAAATAGTGATTTACCCAATTAAAGAGAGAACCTTGGTATCCCACCAAATAAAGTGTGAAAATTGCATTTCTTTTAAACGTTTACCCAAAAAAGTAACAAACATTAAAATCTACATTTAAAGGTTGGATTCAACTGAGACAGTTGTGAAAAGGAGTAATGTAATATGTCAGAAAAGACTGAACTGTCTAGCCAGCCATTTTAAATCATTTTGTTTTTTTTAAGAATTATACATTTACTATAATATATGCCACTTAATTGAGAGGACCTCTTTACTGAGAGATTTCCCATGAACAAATTTATAATTGTGCAGCACCTACCACAATGGGAACCCAGTTTGGTTGTCCTCTAGATGTTTGTTATGTGTTGTTAATAATAATTATCATCACCGCTTAGCCTAGTGGTAGTGGATGAACAACATTGCTGAACAGGGACACAGTCAGCAAAAGTTCTTCCTAATAGTGATGCATTTCACCAGTGCCAAGTAGATAACTGGTGCTTGGCCAAGTATAAAATAGGTATGAAATTAAGATCATTTAATGCAGAAATTATCAAACTTGGATTAAAAGACCAAATAACAATACAGGCATGGATGCACAAAAGGGTTAGGTATTGTGATTTTGATAGTCACAGTGCCTAACTTTTAGGTGCCTAGAAAATCACTGCGATTAATTGAGTGAATGAATGGGGAAAGAGACTGGGATTCACAAAAGCCAGCGTGTTAGGCAGTGAGCTGCCTAAACAGTGGGTAATGCCAATGAAAAAGATGTGTACTAAATCCTAACCCTCTCATGGAGATAGGCATCCCCGGGCAGCCTGGATTTAGGAGCCTATCTCTGCTAGCAATTCATTGCCAGAAGCCCTCTTTGGAGTTGGACACGTATGCCATTTTTGCAAGAAGCTGCAGGAAGGGAGGGTGGAGCAGCAACTACTCCCGCATCACTACTTTTAGCTCAGTGGTTAAGGTGCTTGCCTGTGAAGTGGGAGAACCCCCAGTTCAAATCCTCCCCACTGTCGCAGAGGGAGAATGGATTTGAACAGAGATCTGCCACTGCCCAGGTGTGAGACCTGACCACTAGACTATGGGATATTCTGATGTGGGGGCTCCCTCCATCTCTCCTGTTAAAGCTGTTCCACAGAGAATAAATAATGAAAGTAATTCATGAGGCAGAGGCGGACCTTGAACCGGGGATCTCCCACATCCCAGGTGAGTGCCTTAACCACAAGGTTAAAAGTTATGAAGAAGCACCTCCTCGGCTGTTTTGTGTGAACTTGCCTGAGGGACCTAATCCAGTAGACAGCCTCTGAGCACACCTACCGAATCGGGCCCTGCATGAAGCCAAAGGACTGTCTTCCCTAGTCTGTGAATCGCTCTGGGGCTTAGGCAGGAAATAGGCTCCTGGAGCGAGGTAGCATTGTGCATGCCCAGAGGCAGAAACTTAGATGCCTGCAGCCTACAGTGTTCAGCAGGAGTTATGTGAATTGCATTGGAGCCTAAAACTGGCATTTAGGTACCTAAATTAGGTGTCTAAATCTGGAGTTTAGGTGCCTAAGTACTTTTGTGAATGTAGCGCGTAGTGAAGGTTATGTTACTCTTGTATTTTATTCAGTGTGCTATTTCATTATATGCCTTTTCAGACATTTGAATAAACAATAGAATTTTCACCTAATTTGGCCAATAGACTGTTAATTAGGATACTTCTGCTTTACTAATATCTTTGCTTCACATATCTACATTTTTAGGGTGTTTTTTTTTTGTGTGTTTGCCGTAGGAGTGGTATTGTAAGTAACCCCTGTCATTAAAATGCTGTGTCTGTGAGCAGAATCTCACAGTAGGTGTTCACAGATTGGTGCATCTCTCTTGAAACATACATTTCTGCAAGATAAAGAGAAAAAGACTTTAGAGCAAATGGAGCCCTAGGCTATTGAAGATAATTAAGAACAGAATGCAGCAACATAAAATGTACAGCTTACATGTGCCTGTGTCCAAGTGTGGGATGAGCTCCTCTGTCTCTTTCTCTGGGCAAAGAGGAAGAACAGGCTCAAACATGACAATTCTTCTGAGAACATATAGATACCGATGGTACTGTTATCCTTTAAAGCACCTTTGCCAGCCTTCATGTATACATCAGGGCAGAGCGGGGAGAGAGGGAGCTGCTAGTACTAAGTGTATGATTTAAATCAAAGGTTAATTGATGCCAGAATGTTTAGAAATGGATAAAATCCTGCTAATAAATAATATGGTTAATTTAATCATTTAATTCAATAATTTGGGATTTAATACATTGCTGCAAGTTTGCTAAAACATTTCAAACTATTTACATTATGTGCTCTAATGCTTAGGCTTGTGCTGAAATGCCATACAATTTACCCCCAGAAGATATTCTCAGCATGCTAATTTGTTAGCAATCTGTGAATTGACTTTTAAACAGTAGTAGTCTCATTTGGAAGTCATAAGGGTTTTTATTGGTCCACAAGGATCAGATATCATGGTAGACTGTTACCAATTGTCTACAATCCTGAACAAGAAAGAGTAAAGTATATAAACTTGACTGGGACAACTTTTTTTTTCTTTAAGTTTACTGAAGGGTACAGTCCAAGTCAACAGGGGTCAGTTCCATACTTTTCTCTTCTTTGTAATTTATTAGCCATCCATTAGAGTTGAAAGAATTATTTTAGGCTTGAGCATATGAACAAGAGACTGTAGGGGGATTTGACTGAAGGCAGTGTCAGTTTTCACAGTGCAAAAATATCTGAGGTTTGAATAAAAATACTTGCATTTTTTCATAGGATTCAAGATCTGGCCTATAACTTCTTGAAATTAGGGGGGGAATCTTGGAAATATGGGTCTTTGCTTTTGGTGTGTATAGGTATTCCCACCCTTCACAGACCTAGTGTTTTAATGTGGTTATTATTTATGTGTATAACAGGGCCTAGAAATCTCAGGGTACATCTACACTACAGCGGGGAGTCGATTTAAGATACGCAAATTCAGCTACGTGAATAGCGTAGCTGAATTCGACGTATTACAGCCGACTTACCCCGTTGTGAGGACGGCGGCAAAATCGACTTCTGCCGCTTTTTGTCGGCGGCGCTTACTACCACCTCCGCTGGTGGAGTTAGAGCGCCGATTTGGGGATCGATTGTCGCGTCCCGACGGGACGCGATAAATCGATCCCCGAGAGGTCGATTTCTACCCGCCGATTCAGGCGGGTAGTATAGACCAGGCCTCATAGTGCTAAGCTCACTACAGTCACATAGTAAGTCCCTACCCCCAAAGAGATTATACCCTAAATAGTCAAAGGATGTATTATTATGTTCAGATTATGGTGAAGTACTGAGAAATTTAAGTGATTTAGACAATGTCATAAATGAAGTCTGGGGCAAAGCAGAAAATTGAACCAAAATCTACTGAGTCCGTTAACCACAAGAACCATTCTTCCACTTTAGCCAGCTGATTTCTTCCCTGTATGCTAGCAGGTTTCAGCAAAGCTGCAGGATGTGACCAAATACTACTGTACTCTTATCAAACTGAGCTCAGATAGTAAGGTCACATAGGATGAAACCTATGGGATTGCTCCAAATACTTTAAATGTTGGTGTCATTTAATCTATTCAGAAACTTCATGGAAGTTGTGATGCTCATGTTAGAATAGCAAGTGTTGCTAGTATGACACATGACATAATGTGTAAAACATTCAATTTGCAAATACCTGGAGGATGAAGGGGTGATCACTAGCAGTCAACATGGATTTACTAAGACAAAATCATGCCAAACCAGCTTGAGTTCCTTCTTTGACACGGTAACTAGTTTGGTGGAAAGGAGAACATAATATACCTAGACTTCAGCAAGGCTTTTGACATAGTCCCACTTGACATTTTCATAAGTAAACTGGAGAGATGTGGGCTTGGTAGAACTACCATTAAGTGGATACATAATTGGTCAAACAACTGCAAACACAGAGTAACTATTAATGGAATGATATCAGATTAGATGGAGGTCTCAAGTAGGGTTCCACAGGGATCTGTTTTGGATCAGGTGGTGTTTAACACCTTTATTAATGACCTGGATATAGGAATAGAGAGCATATTGATCAAATTTGCAGATGACACAAAGCTGGGGGGGGGATTGCAAACACTTTGGAGGATAGAGTTAAAATTAAAAGGAATCTTGACAAATTGGAGAAGTGGGCTATAGACAACAGAATTAAATTCAACCAAGAGAAATGTAAGGTGCTACACTTAAGGAAGAAAATCCAAATGCACGAATACAGAATGGGGAACAACTGGCTTGGCAGCAGCACTGCAAAGAAGGATCTGGGAGTTGTAGTGAATCACGACTTCAACATGAATCAACAATGTGATGCTGTTGCAAACAAAGCATCCTTTCTATACAGTGATGATAGTACTGATCTACTTGGCGCTGGTTCAGCCTCAGCTGGAGTACTATGTCCAGTTTTGGTCACCACTATATAGAAAGGATGTAGAGAAAGTGATCATCTACACTGCTCTGGATCCTTTCCAAAGGGATGGAATGCAAGCCAGATGAGCAAAGGCTGGTGGAACTGGGTGTGTTTAGTTTGGAAAAGAGGAGATTAAGGGGGGACATGAGAATGGTCTTCAAATACTTGAAAGGCTGCCATAAAAAAAATGGAGAAAAGTTGTTCTCTCTTGCCACAGAGGGCAGTACAACAGCATAGTAGATTTGGTTGAATCTCAGGAAAAACTTCCTAACTGTAAGAATAGTAGACTGAGGAACAGACTGCCTCAGGAAGTCATGGAAGCTCCTTCACTTTTCAAGGAGAGACTGGATAGCCATCTGTCTTGGATGGTTTAGACCCAACAAGTCCTGCCTCTTGGCAGGGAGTTAAGCTAGATGACTCTTGTGGTGCTTTCTAACCCCATGGTTCTATGATTTGATGACACAAAGATATACAAAAACAACAAGGAGTCCGGTGGCACTTTAGAGACTAACAGATTTATTTGGGCATAAGCTTTCGTGGGTAAAAAACCTCACTTCAGATGCATGGAGTGAAAGTTACAGATGCAGGCATGAAATTGGTGTTCAGTGAGACTATGGACAATGGATTACTCTTAACCTTTTAGGCTTTGATTTCACTGACCCAATGTTTTTTTTTATTGGGAAACTAATGCCAATTGCTATCCCACTGTGAAATCCCAAGTGGAGGCAAGTCACTTCTAGTATTAGCCATGATGTAGGTAGGCAAGGTCATCACTATCTATACTCCCCCACTCATGGTAGACCTTGCCTAGTTTACTTCATGGAAAAACTACAGTGCCTTGTTGCCACTGTATTTTTGTCAGCAGAATTGCTAAAACGTGGGGTGGAAAGGATAGGTCAGTGGTTTGAGCATTGGCCTGTTAAACCCAGGGTTGTGAGCTCAATCCTTGAGGGAGCCATTTAGGGATCTGGGGCAAAAATTGGGGATTGGTCCTGCTTTGAGCAGGGGGTTGGACTAGATGACCTCCTGAGGTCCTTTCTAACCCTGATATTCTCTGGTAAAACACATGGTTAAAAACATACTTATTTTTTTGTCAGTGAAGGCGTAGACTTAGAATCCTGTAAATGTAAAAGCTTAATAAAGGAATAACTCATTTAGATGTGTCCATCTGCAATAACATTTAAACACTGGAAAAAGTAATGATACCATAATATTTGACACTCCTCCAACTCCTTTCATCTGAGGCTCTCAAAATGCTTTAATTAATTTTCACAACACACTGTGGAATTAAGCAAACATTGTTAGGAGATTCATTTTACAGATTGGTAAAGTGAAGAGAGGTTAAGTGTCCTTCAGAGTTGCACGTCAAATAGGTTGCAGTGCTGAGAATACAACTCAGGTGTTCTGATGTTGAGTTCTTTGCTCTCATTAAACATCTTTGTAATCAAACATATGCATGTGTATTTAGTACCAAAATAAAAATGTTTTCCAAACAAAGGTAAAGACAAAAACCAAATTCTAGCAGAGATGTAATGTTGAATAAATATTCTAAAAATCTGCATAACACTATATAATGCCCCACTAGCAATTAATAACATATTTTAGGCATGTTCAACGTTGTACAGAAACATTCCCGAATAAGACTCAATGCACAGGTTCAGATCCCAAAATATGATTTATTTGAATAATCTGAACCCTAATTTTTACAACATAGTGTAGTTTGGAACTGGGATTTCCATCCATGCAAATCTATGGATGTTTCAGAGCTTTGGAAAATTATTATTCCCCCCTCTCCCACCTATGCACATTCTAAATGCAATCTTCCCTTTTGTCTAATGTTCACATTCAGAAAATTGCGGTTGTAGACATTTTTCTTTCTAAGCTCTCAGTTTTCTGGTGTGCTGTATTTCACTGCTTTGTTTTTCAAATGTCATATTGTACTGGAAACATGAGAACACTTGAATTGCAGGTTGTATTTATGAAAACAGGAAGCATTTCAAGACGAATAGCTGGCATTTAATAGGTTGCAGGTTTCAGACCTTGATGTCAAGCCAAACTCTTGTTATTTTTGGCTAACACATTTTCCTCTGAAGCTGATGCAGTTTAATATTAATGCTGTGGAGTTAAGTAAGTCGCTCCAGCTCAAGAGACTATATTGTCTGATCACCTGCTTTCAAGAGAACTAAATGGGGGTCTTTTCTTTGCAGTTAAGTTTTCTACTTCGTTAGCGAGGATGGGAGTTTTATCCACTCATCAAGAGATGACTTTATCCACCTTGTGCTACATTTTGCTCTCAAATGAAAGCCTGGAATTCCTATGGACTTTAATGGAAGCTACATAGCTGAATGTAGAATTTGGTATGCTATGTTTATGGGAAAGTTGCTGATCCAATTAGTTGGGTTCTGACCATAATACTTCGGTGTTTGCTAGAGCTTGTAGTACATTACACTCAGAAAAGCAATCTGTAAAAATGTCAGGTTCCATATTTAGTCTGTCACTGATTCCTTTTTTCATCTGATTCTTCTAATGACTAGCAATGAAAAATCCATCCGCCTAGTTAAAAATCAAAAACGTGATCATCTTTCTATTCCTTGCATCACCACCAGGAGTTTGTAATTAGAATTTAGCTGACACATTAGTTAATAATGTGCAGGGCGCTGTAGGAAGCAGCTTGCTCTGCCATAGTGTTCTTGGTTCCACAGAATTAATTATATTTTTAAAAAAATAATTGTTGTCGTGAAGAAAGCAGACTTGACCTTAAAATACTGGAGTAGATAAACTGAATAAGAAGGTGGCATCTTTGTAGTATCCTGTTTCTGATTATAACCACACATCTAGTTATAAACTGGTATCTTGGGCAATTTGCTAGTGATTCAGCAGTTGGGATTATTTAAATTATTTTTGTAGTTATTGAATTTCTGGCTAACTTTGATAAGTTACAGAAAACTATATATATATATATATATATATAAATTTTTTTTCTGTATTACCACTGCACATATTATAATTGAGCAGGTACTCTACTGTATATTTTTTTCTTTTTTTCTTTTGCTAATGTCCATTTTTGAGTGTTCATTACATGATGGTACATATTAGGAATACTTAGCATCATGTCATTTACTATGATACAGTACCTATTATTTATGAGTTACGGAGCTGTGTTTGAGAATTTGCAGAAATATATTGTGGTACGTCTAAAAGAGCTTCAGCCTACATAATGTAGATTAGCCGACTAGAGTATATGATGTTCTGCACCAGCTAAAACTTGTCCCGTGGAGAAGGCCAATGCAAAGCCGGTGAACCACTTAAATTCCACTAATACCCAGTTTTGATGGATTAGGTGGAATTTAAGTAATGCACAGATCTCCAACTGGCTTTCTGCATAGAGGTGAATTTCACCCTCCTGCGATCTCTAATCTGACCGTTTTCAGAGCCCAGTTTTCTGCAGAAGCCTTCCCAAAATAACAGGAGCCAGAGAATACAACTGGAGGGGTTGGATGGCAAAGGGAAAAAAGAAGAATCAGGAAGGAAGGGAAGAAATAGCTGCAAGGATAAATGGCTGAACCCATGGATGGCGAGAGACTGCCTACATAGATGGAATTCTGAGCTAGAGCAGGTTGGAAAGAAAATGTACAGTGTAGCATTTCTAGTTATGTGAATATTTTAGAGACTATCACTGCTAAGGGGGACAGAATCTAGCCCTTTACTACTAGAGCATAGGATTAACTTTCTCTCAGAGTGAATGAATTCTATTTGTTAGGGCAGGGGGCTGGTTGTCAGGCTTCCGTAGGTTCTTGTCTTGCTCCTCCACTGCCTTATGAACCACATGTCATTTATGAGCCTCACTTTATAGGTCTGGGGAAAAGGGGCTAACAGCATTTACTTGCCTCATGGGGAAAGGCTTAATGTTTGTGAAGCACTGACAGAGTCTCTGATAAGAAGCACAGAGTGCTGCACTGTAACTTCCCCATAGTGACACCGGGGCAGCAAACTAAAGAGTTCCTAGTTTGTGTTAATGTAGTCCCCTTCAAACAGGACTACATTAACCAGCACAAGGAATCTTTTAGTTGGCACCCGTGGCATCCACATGGGGGAGTTGCAGCACATCACTTTGGTGTGCGCTGCTCTTCAAACCCCCGTAGTCCAAACTGTGGGACTGCGTGGACAACGCTATGACGAAACGCTCCTTGAAATCAGAGGGCCAGTCTCACTAAAGTTGGTGCAAGGAAGTGTAAATCACATCTCTGTGCACCACCGAGGCACCTTGTGCCCGGTGGATTCAAACGGAGGGAAGGCAGGTGCTGGCTACTGTGTTCTCTCTTGGAGCCTTGGAAGAAGTCTCTAACTCATGCTGGAGCTCCGCAGCAGTTCTTCAGGTAGGAACTGCTGCAGGGAGACATTAAATTAATGCACTTCTCAGCAACCCTGACTGCACCCCTTCTGTTCACATTTAGCGGCACGATTGTCCCTTATGAATCCCCACCCACTAGGGAGATGCCAGCCTCTCTCTGGTGCTTCACCTTCCTCCTATGGTGGACTTGATGCCATCGCGGGTTGTTACTGGAAGCATTTAAATCCCCGATAAACAACTAGTAGCTCTGCTTTGCACAGTTCCATTAGAAGATACAAAAAGAATAAATATTATGTCTATTGCTCATTGTACAACAATAATCCGAAGAAATCACATGGGCACAGTTACGTTCTAAATAATCCTGTTTACTAACTATACACTAACATGCAAGGCTTGGCTTTATAGATTCTGCTGCTCTGTCTGGTTTCTGGCAGCGCAACAATATAGAACACAATGAGCCACACTGGAGGGCTTACACACTATTTAAAGGGATATTCATCTATTCCTATACACTACAGTAAAAAATCCAGGATGTACTCCGGGTTAATATTTTTCTGAGAGAAAACTTGTGGTGCGAGGTGGGAGGGGGAATACCTAGACAGTGTATGATGTGACAATTTTCTTTGTCCCAGTATTTCCTGGGTGTCATGGGGAGGCTGTCCCATTTTAGAGTAATATGGACAAGGTCAGGCAACCCCTGCTCTAGCTCATGTCCCCATAGACTCATAGACTTTAAAATCAGAAGGAACCATCATGATCATCTAGTCTGATCTCCTGCATGTCACAGGCCACAGAACTTTGCCTACCTACTACTGTAATAGGCCCATAACCTCTGGCTTTAAGGCTCCTGGACTTCAGGAGTGGACACACACCTAGGGAACAGCAGAGGCAGGTACTGGAAGAGAGGAAGTGGGTCCCAGGGCATAGTCAATGTGTGAGGGAAAACCAAGGCTACTGTCTTTTTAAGAGCCCAAGAATAGGAGTCATGTAGTGTAGGGTGCGTCAAGGCTTCCTTCTCTTCCAGCCAAGCAGAACAACTTCTGGGAAAGAAGGCAGTGTATATTCTGCCTCTTCCCTCATAACAGAGGAGACACCAGCAGGGCTGGATTGCTGTCCTCCCTCCTCCTAGGAAGGAAAAGGTCTACGTAAAAAGGAGCCACCTTGAAGAAACCAATTTTGTGCTGCAGCTAGCCTGAATCAACACAGCCCCACAAAGGATGCTATGGAATTCTGGGTTGAGAAGAGGACACCTGTTTGAACTGCTGCACAGCTCCCTGAAGGAGGGCTTGGAGACTCCTGAACTAAGGAGAAGAAGGGTTGGGTCTGAGGTACCAAAAGACTCTGACAGGGCAGAGAAGCACCATACCAGCAAAGGAGGGGTTAAGGAGAGCCTTTGGGCCCAGTGAGTCCCGGCCCACTATACCTGCAGCCAATGTCAAGCCTGGAGGGGGAATAAAAGGAGATAGCCTGGCTCAGTTCAGGTCTTACTGGCTGGGAAGGAGACTGGGGCTCTGGCTCTCTGCCTGAAGAGTTGCAGAGACTGGCCTGCTAGCTGGAACAGCCAGTGGGGGGAACAATTAAACCCCAAGGAATGAGCAGTGCTATAGTCGGAGACTATTTGGGAACCAAGCCCAAAGGAAATGACAGGAAAGTCCCACCTCAGAAGACTGGGGATGGACTAATATTGAGTTATGTTTGCTTTTTGTTGTAGAACATTTGGGGAAGAACCCCTCTAACCCATACAGAAGGAGATAAAATGGATGGTGAAATTAATCAGTAGGTGAGAGTCCTGCCTCAGTGGACCCTGGAAAAAGAGACTCTTTCCCTCCCCCACCTCAGACACCTTGGCTAACTCAGGGTGCCAGAAGGTGCGCAAGGGGGTGCTGTTCCAGCCACACCACTACAGACTCATATTTGGGAGAGGACTAAATAAGACCACACAAATGGGGGTGGGGGGGGGAGACTTATTTTAAGTATTCTGGTCTGAGTATAAATGACAGTAAAGAACTAAGAGGGCAGGGTGCTGGCAGGGCTACCTCAGGCCACGAAGGGCTCTTTGGGATGGCACTTCTGCATACTGGGATATAGCAGAATAGTGGCTGTCATTCAAATGAAGACCCAACTTGGGTAAATTCCACCTGCAAACACTAGAACAGAGAACATTGCTACAGAGAAGAGCAACAACTGTAAATAGCGTTATAATTGCCCAAAATGGTAATTCCAGGAGGTTTGAGATATTCAGAAGCAATACATTTATTGTCCGTTGTCAAAATCTTCGAGAGACTTTCAAAACAGATGAAAGACCACAAGAAAGATGTAGACAGGAGGTGACACTTGGATGGGATATGCTGCAGCATCAAAACCTTTTAGTAGAGGAGTGAGAGATCCTTTATAAGAACAGAGTCCAACATAGAAAAGTATCTTATATAAATCAAGGGCCAATCAAAATGGCATTGGAGAAGGGCACACAATCACATGAGTACTGCATTTCAGGACAGTATTATAATGCTTCATTCATTAAGGGCTGAATTCTGCATCCTTTCAGTATCCAAAACTCCCACCACAATCAGTGTGCCAGGAATGTAGGCTCCGGCCCAAAGTGAAGACATGCAAAGAAGGTAACCCACATTTCCAGCAGCTGTTCAAATGAACACTAAATTCAGTGATCCAGGTCTCTCTCACACTAAGTTCTCTCTACACCACCATTCAGTATAAAGAGACCAGGCCTTAATGTAAATCAGAATCTGATACAGTGAGCTAAAGTCTACAGCCAGTTCTATAGAAAGCAGAATTTGGCCTTTTCTGCCTGGATTACAAACAGGAATTTAACAATTTTCAAGTGCAAACCTTGTGAGCTTTTTGTGTCTACTTGGGAAAATTTGAGTCTTGTAATGCTTGTAATCTGTAGACAGCTTTTAGCTGGGCTGAAAAACCCTACAAAATGTTCCTAATCAAGGATAGGGCAGCAGATAATGAAATTCTGGTGTGATGTAGCAAGATGTTTGCCCTTATTCGGGTGAAAGGGCAATCCTCAGCTGCCACTTTCCACGGGTGAGGGCTGATTTTCAAGATTGAAAAACCCACCTTTCCTTTTCCTGAATCCTTTCAGAAAATCACCCATCAAAGTGTAACTTTTTTTCCCCTCCCAAAATCATGAAACATTTGTTTTGAGCATCCTTAGACTCTGACATCCATAGGGCAGGGACCGTTCCTTCTGGAATGCATGGAAAGCACCTAGTGTATTGTTGATGCAACCACAAACAAATACATTAATTAAAATTTCTTCCAGGTGAGAATATTTACACTGTGTTGAAGGCCTGAGTCAATCTAATAAATCTTTCAGGTTTCTGTGTCATGAGAGCCCAAGCACAGCCATGAGTCGCAAACCATTCAAACTCAATTGGGTTGAGGACCTCACTGCCAGAATGTGTTCAGTGCAGAAGACAGGTTTCTTTCAAACCACTCCTGACTAATATTTAGAGTGAGGGCCAGATCCTCAGCTAGTGTAAATCAATGTAGCTCCTTTGATATTGGGAGACATCACAATACAGAGGAGGATTGGAATATTATACAGAATGATTTAGGTGACCTCAAAGACCGATGTGAGAAAAATGGGATGAAATTCAGTAGTACAAACTGCAAGATCATGCACTTAGGGTCTAATAATAAGAATTTCTGCTCATGAGTTGGACACAACAAAGAAGGATAGAGATCTGGGTGTATGGGTCAATCACAGGATGAATGAGCCACCAGTGTGATGCAGCTGTGAAAAAGGCAAATGCAGTCCTAGGATGTATTAGGCGAGGCATTTCCAGTAGAGAGAGAGAAGTATTAATGCCATTGTACAAGACACTGGTAACACTGCATTTGGAATACTGTCTACAATTCTGTCACCTGTGTTAAAGAAAGATATCAATTGAAACAGGTGCAGAGAAGAGCTACTAGGATAATCAGAGGGCTTATCTTATGAGTAGATACTGAAAGAGCTTGGCTTGTTTAGTCTAGCAAAAAAGGCAGGGAGGGGATATGATTGCTCTGGATAAATACATCAGGGAGGTAAATACCAGAGAGAGTGAAGAGCTATTTAAGCTAAAGGGCAGTGTTGGCACAAGAACAAATAGGTATAAAGTGGGCATGTACAAATTCAGACTGGAAATTAGAAGAACATTTCTAAAAATCAGAGGAGTGAGCTTCTGGAACAGCCTCCCCTCAGGAGTTGTGGGGGCAAACAACTTAATTAGTTTTTAAGAAAGAGTTAGACAATTTTTGAGTATGATTGTATGACAGGGTTGCTTGTGGTAGTAGGGGACAGGACTGACTTCTGGTTTATGTCTTATGTTCCTAAAATGAACCTCATGCTTCAAGGTTTCAGCAAGGCACGTGCAGGGGTCAGGAAGGGATTCCACCCCCAATCCATCCCAACCCCTCACCATACAATGTATTCTGGGGGTTGGGATTTTTTTTTTTATCTCCTTCCTCCGAAGTATCAGGGATGGGCGTGACTGGAGATAGGACATTAGACAGGGTGGGCCATGGCTTCAAGGTGACACTGAGGTTTGTCTCTCTCTGGTGGTTGTCTAGATGGTTCTTGCTCACATGCTCAGGGTCTAAATGATCGCCATATGTGGGGTTGGAAAAGAATTTTCCCCAGGTCAGATTGGCAATGGCTGTGGGGGGTTTTCACCTTTGTCTGCAGTGTGTGAGTGCAGGTCATTTGCCAGGATTATTCGGGTATATCACATTTAATCATTTCCTTGCCATTGCGTGGTCCTCAGGTATTGGTGCACCTTGGTCCCTCCTATTGTCTGCCCGTGGCACATAAGAATGGTCATAGTGGGTCTGACCAATGGTCCATCTAGCACAGTATCCTGTCTTCCAACAGTGGCCGATGCCAGATACTTCAGAGAGAATAAACAGAACAGGGCAATTGTCAAGTGATACATCTTCTGTCATCCAGTCCCAACTTCCAGCAGCTGGAGGATCAGGGACACCCAGAGTATGGGGTTGTGTCCTTGACAATCTTGGCTAACAGTCATTGATGGACCTATCCTCCATGAACTTATCTAATTCTTTTTTGAACAACTTATACTTTTTGGCCTTCACAACATCTCCTGGCAACAAGTTCCACAGGTTGATTATTCATTGTGTGAAGAAGTACTTCCTTTTGTTTGTTTTAAACCTGCTGCCTATTAAGTTCATTGGGTGCCCCCTGGTTCTTGTGTTACATAAAGGGGTAAATAACACTTTCTTATTCATTGTCTCCACACCATTCATGATTTTATAGACCTCTATCATATCCCCTCTAAATCACCTCTTTTTTTTTTTAAGTTGAACAGTCCCAGTCTTTTTAATCTCTCCTCTTATGGAAGATGTTCCATACCTGTACTCATTTTTGTTGCCCTCCTGTATACTTTTTCCTGTTCTAATATATCTTTTTTGAGATGCAATGACTAGAACTGCATGCAATGTTCAAGGTGCGGGCAAACCATGGATTTATATAATGGCATTATTATATATTATGTCTTCTTATCTATTCCTTTCTACTGCTTCCTAATGTTCTGTTAGCTTTTTTGACTGCTACTGCACACTGAAAAGTTGTTTTCAGAAAATTCTCCACAATGACTCCAAGATCTTTCTTGAGTGAGAACAGCTAATTAGACTGCACCATTTTGTATGTATAGTTGGGATTATGTTTGGATTTATCAACATTGTATTTCATCTGTCATTTTGTTGCCTAGTCATCCAATTTTGCGAGCTCCCTTTATAACTCTTTGCAGTCAACTTTGGATTTAACTACCTTGAGTAAATTAGTACCATCTGCAAACTTTACTACCTCATTGTTTACCCCCTTTTCAAGATCATTTATGAATGTTTTGAATAGCATTGGTCCCAGTACAGATCCTTGGGGCGCACCATTATTAACCTCTCTCCTTTGTGAAAACTGACCATTTAGTCTTACTTTTTGTTTCCTATATTTAACCAGTTACTGATCCATGAGAGGAACGTCCTATCAATGACTGCTTACTGTGCTTAAGAGCTTTTGGTTTGGGACTTTGTCAAAGGCTCTCTAAAAGTCCAAGTTCATACTGTCAACAGGATCATCCTTCTCCACCTGTTTGTTGACCTCCTCAATTAATTCTAATAGATTGGTGAGGCATGATTTCCCTTTACAAAACCCGTGTTGACTCTTCTTCAACATACTGTGTTCCTCTATGTGTCCGATAATTCTGTTCTTTCCTATAGTTTCAGCCAGTTTGCCTGGTGCTGAAGTTAGGCTTACCAGCCTGTAACTCTTAGGACTGCCTCTGGAGCTTTTTAAAAATCAATGTTACATTAGCTATCCTCCAGGCATCTGTTACAGAGGCTGATTCAAGTGATAGGTTACATATCACAGTTAGTAGTTCCACAATTTCATATCTGAGTTCCTACAGAACTCTCGGAAGAATACCATCTGGTCATGGTGACCTTTTGCTGTTTAATTTATCAATTTGTTCCAAAACCTCTTTTATTGACTACTCAGTCTGGGATAGTTCCTCAGATTTGTCACCAGATTTGTCTTTCATGAGTTCTCTTTTAGCATCTTGATCATCCAGTGGTCCCACCGATTGATTGGCAGGCTTTCTGCTTCTGCTGTACCTAAACACTTTTTTCCTGTTAATTTTTGTGTCTTTTGCTAGTTGCTCTTCAAATTCTTTTTTGGTCTGCCTCAATATACTTTTACACTTGACTTGCCAGAGTTTATGCTCCTTTCTCTTTTCCTCAGTAGGTTTTGATGTTTAATTTTTAAAGGATGTCTTTTTTTGCCTCTAACTGCCTCTTTTTCTCTACTGTTTAGTTAGGTGGCAGTGTTTTGGTCCTCATACTGTTTTTCTGGGGTGGGGGCGTTGTCAATAATATAGTCTAGTCTACTATGGGCTGTAATACTTTAGTCTAATTTTGGTTGTTGGGTTTAGTGTGTGGGTGCTGGGTGGTGTTGGAGGCCTGTGATATACAGGTCAAACTAGATGATCTGGTGAGCCCTTCTGGCCTTAAACTCTATGACTTTGTCAGTTGGAGCTAATTTGATTTTTACCAGCGGAGACTCTGACTTGGAATATTAGTCAGAGGGAGTGAAATAAACTGTTTACCTAAGACCTACAGTAGCTCCCTTTTTGAGCTGTCTGTTTCTGTGGGGATTGACAGTCTCTGGTGCATGCTCCTCTTATTTTCTTTCTGTCTCAGATGACTGTTTTCCAGTTTGGTTCTACAGGACACTCAGTTAACAGATCATGACTCACTACACACAGGCTTGCTTTGAGTAAAAAATGCCCCATTGCCCGTTTATTTTGGAGCAAGTTTTGGCAATTGAAGCTGCCAAGAGGCAGTTTTCATGTACCTTGGAGCAGCAGCAGTATTGGGAGGAGAATAAATATTTTCTTTTACTCACAAACAAAACACATTCTCCTATTTGAACCCTTGTGCCAATGCCTTGACTATATGGAAATCTATCAAAATGATCAGCCTTAACCCAATGGCAGCTCTTGAGGCTGTGATTTGTACAACTCAGGTCTCTGAGGTGGCCAAGTCAGTGCATCTTGAAATTTGTTACTAAACTCGTTACCCTTCGACTCCATTTCATAGATGTTGGAGGTCTGAAGCTGTGCTGAGAAACACAGGTGCAAGTTCTATTAAGAAATGGTACATTTAAAGAGTACAGACATGCTGCATCGTCCATGCCACTACCATGTTGGCTGGCGTAAAAGCCTCCAACATGTAGCACAACTCCATTAAATATCTGCCTGAAAACAGGGTACCACCACGACAAACAACTAGGAATTGTGTCCTGATTTATATGTTCTCCTTAGTAGATGGATGCCCAGGGAAATATATAGTATCACCTCAGGTAGACTGACTTTGAAATTTTCTTCTGTTTAAATTGTGGGATGCATGTGACACTCTCCCCAATTTAAACATATTTTGGGGATGAGACTATGGTTTCTGATTAAACCAGCATAGGCTGAAACAAATGAATAGCAGCAGATGCAAATCTATATAAGGATGATCACGAACATGGTAAAATAGATTTACCTGCGTAAGACCACTATATTCCCCAATTTAAATCTACTCAAGGCACCCAGATGCCATGGTATGTAGTAAGTAATTGTCAATATAATAATAATAAAGAACTGATTTTCAGTGTAAGATGTTTGTCTTCTGTGCCAGGCTCTCCATACAGAACCAAAGGGCTCGTGCGAATACAGCCCAACTTTCAACAGTGACCTGAGGAGAAAAATTGCGCCCGAGGCACTGGCTTTAATATATGGTGCTATACCTATCTCATAGAACTGGAAGGGACCCCGAAAGGTCATCAAGTCCAGCCCTGTGGCTTCACTAGCAGGACCAAGTACTGATTTTTTGCCCCAGATCCCTAAGTGGTCCCCTCAAGAATTGAACTCACAACCCTGGATTTAGCAGGCCAACACTCAAACCACTGAGCTATCCCTCCAGTTGGCATAGCTATAAAACCCTTCTGTGACATAATGGTAATGGGGCACTGAAAGAATAATGACTCTTTCCTTTGTCATTGAACAAGGAACTTTATTAGAATAAGGCAAAAATTAATAGCCCCAAAGCTTCTCTGTCTCTCTCGCCCTGGAACCAGCCTTCATCTCCCTCACTTTAGCCCGTCTTCCTTCTACAGATTTACAGAAACAGTATACCTATCCTAACACCTCTTTACCAAGTAGTCACAGGAAAGCTGGGAAACGTCACCCAAGCCGTTGGAATGAATCAAAAGTCAGAAGTTTTCCTCAAGTGAAAGGGAGTGTGTATGGAAGTTGGGGAGGGGGTGGTATTAAAAGTCTGAAGAGAAGCAGCACTGAAGTTTGGGAGAGTCGGATGGGTTGCTATGAGGGGGCTGCAAGGCCCAGTCAGAGATCTTAGCTTTGCATCTGTCCCTGCTTCTGATACAAGGGATCTAAACTGCTGTATGCCAGTTATGTGGTCTTCAGAAACAAAGAGAGGAGAGACTCCTGTCAGGTCAGACGAAGGCTTGATCATATCCTCTTCAGATGTGCCAGGATCCTGAGCTTAGCTAGGAGAGTAGAAACCATGAATGGCTCTGGGTAGCCACCTGCCATGATTTAGCGTAGGCTTCACAACCTCATCCTACACAGAGGCTCAGTGTGTCCTAAGTTTGCTCTATCTGCTTGCAATTCTGTGCTGTCTGTCTCCTACCCCATTCAAAGAAGCCCTTTACCCACAATGGATTGCCAGCATTTATGCGCTTCAGAGTGACATTTTGTGTAGGTTTTTGGTAGCCCTAACTAGCGCGCAGGCAATAGGCTTTCGTACAGAACTGGCACGATTGAGGCAGAATTCCTTGTGCAAATTTATCCTCATCCCTTCAATATTAACTTCTAACCTCCAGCTTCAATCCACTCCTGTGGAGAGGGTAGAAGTGTGAAGCCATGGACTGAGGAACCAGTGTTGTAAGGCCACTGAGCAGGGTCTGCAGCCACCGAGCGGGCCAGCCAAGGACAATATCTGGGATAGCTATGCATGCTTGTCCTAAGTTCCAATATATCAGGGGTGTATTCCCCGAAATTTCCTCAAACCCTGTGAAACTAGAAGGTTGTGTTCCCTGCCCCTTCTATGTCACCCTGAAACCTCTTTCCTAGAGGAGTAAAGCATTGATTTTTCTCTAGTCAAAAGTTAGTTTTCCTCCCTTTATGTGGCTCAGTGTTACACAGAATCAGCTAAAGCAGTATTCCCAGCTTCAAATGTTCAAGCATCATGAGTCAGGCCCAGAAAATGAGGCGATTGGTTTAAAAATTATGAGATTAAAAGATACATTTGCGGTTTTGTGTTTGCCTTCTGATTTTAGTTCTTTTATAGGTCTCACTTGGGTGACATTCTCAAGTTTTTCTACTCAATCCTGAGATCTAGAAACTTACTTTTTTTAAAAAAATTGGAAGCTGAGAGTCTCACCTAATCCCAGTAACCCAGGAGGTGAGGCTTTAAGGAAAACACCAAATACTGTGAGACGCTCAATGCAACAGTGAGAGTTGGCAGCAATGTGAAGAGAAAGATTTACCATCGTAGTGAATATGCTGTAGCACCGTGATTGCAGGAATGGAGTATGCATCAATAGTGGAGACTGTTGTATGGCTATTAAACCTTTCTTTTTTAATGAATTTTTCCTATCTATCTTGTCTCCTCTGCATCGATCTATTGTGTGGACAGGCTGGCAGGCAGCGTGCTTACCTCAGTTAATTCACTTTCAGACTAAGAATAATACCGTATCTGTACTGTGTGCTTAGCATTCTTTGGAAAATGCCTTGGATTCAAAGCCTGTTAAGTCTTCCAAGTGGGCTTGCACTACATTGTGCTAGCCTGTCAGCTAGAATTGTTTTTATTTTTAGATACAGAATACCCTAACTTGGAGACTCTTCAAAAACTCTATGTAATGTAAGGCTACCGAGTCCTGACTCCAAGTCCCCAGAAGCACATTTCATAGAGTTGTTTACACAGCCTCTTAATTCTCTCCCTCCCAAGGGCAGTCTAATGGGGAATCTGAAGTGTATCATAATGGATATTTTCCCTCAAATCCTTTAACTTTAAATCCTTCCTTCTAATTCTAGTGCTAGTTAATCTCACGGCTTCTTTTTGTGTGTTATCTGCTGTCTGTAGAGACTTGGATTTGATATAATAAGAAATTGGTGTGTGTGACACAACGAATACTTTATACCTGCAGAAGATTTCTATTTGATAATAAATGGATAAATATTGGCAACATCTGAAAAACAAACGTGGAAACAGAATGTGATTTTTAGCCCCATTTGAGAAACCAAAGAGGGGTAATTTAATCATAATTTCTTTTCATTATGAAGTATCCTAAGCAAGTTTTAAAAAAATACTTTTTATGTGAATGTACTGAATTTTAGTATTTTAGTGTAAGGTTTCAGTTCTACTTGATCTCTTTCGTATGTTTTCATATGCATGGATCAGCAGTAAAACAGCCTCTCAGCAGCTAGTTCTGGATTCCTAGTGATACTACCTGTTGTTGCTTTTGAGTAAATGGGTCCTCTAACTTTGCAAAAATCAAAGTATTCAAATGGCAAATAGTCATAAGATCAGACACCATCCAAACAAGTTAGCTTGCCTTCCAGCTATTTGAATATTCATCAGAGTTTCATTTCCCATAGCCATTTTGTCGATCATGCAACTCTGATTACAAATTTACCATGCTGAAACCAATTTAAATATGTTTGCATTTCTTAAATGTACTGGTTGGTTAAAACATCCATTTAGTTTACGATGTTGTGAAATGATTTGATATAGGCACAGAAGACACCGCTGCATTAGCATTTCTGCCCAAGATTAAGAGTCAGATTCTTCAACTGGTGTAAATCCAGAGTAACTCCACTGGATTCAATAAAACAATAGAGATGAGATGAAAAAAATCTAGCCTTATGCCTGTGAATGACATTGACACTGTTTTAAAAAAAAAAAAAAACGTTAGTCTTTAAAGTGCCATCGGACTCCTCGTTGTTTTTGAGGATACAGGCTGACATGGTTACCCCTCTGATGCTTGATAATTGACACTGTTGGCAACTACAGTAGAAATGTGGTCAAGAATCTGAAAATACGGTGCAATCTAAAGCTATTTTGCATAATAGTGGCATGATGTATTGCAGAGTTTATTGTAAAACCATTTAGCTATTTAATGCTACTTTGAGGAGCTTTGCTTTACAGTATCATTCAAACAGCAGCACTCGAATCCCCTGTTATTGCTGGTAAAAAGTAAATATTTGCAGTGAATAGACTGCCTTACAGTGCACACATTTGACAGTATGCACATTTACTTTTTTTTTCTAACCATACTTGTAAGAGTTAGCAAACCATCCACAGCAATGACAGAAAGTGGAGGCTTTTGTAACATTTATGTTTTTAGTGTTCCTTTAAAGGTGTGAAGTCATAGGTATTAATAACCTTTATTTAAGATTAACAAAGGTTTATTTGTTTAGTTGGTTGGTGATTTTGCCTGGAAATTTATGAATTTTTACTGCTTTGCCTGTACAAGCTACACACAACGTAGAATTTTGGACTTACTTTCTCTAATCTTAGTTTTGCAATAATACCCTTTTATTTTAAAAAGCATCAATACGTTCTTTCCTAGTCTCTGTGACCTCCTATGATTGATATTTGGTCTTTGTGTACTGGATAATAGAGAACAGTTGGGGTGAATGACTTTTAACTATCCCCAAAGTTTGGTTTCAGTTTTATGGGCATAACATTGTTGATCCCACATCCATCAACATTTATAGCCTGCAGCTATACTTCCTTGGGCTGTGATCTCATTTGCTCCCATATACAAAGCAAAATTTGGGATTGGCCAGTATTTGAATGGGAAGTCTCCAAGGAAATCCTCAATGCTGTAAGAATTGTTGTTTGTAATTCATTAGATGGCACTTTTCCTTTTGATCAGTACTGAACCAACTCCCCAGAATAGTGCAGGAGAGCCCTGTGCCATTTTATGTGCCATCTCTCAGAGGAGATAAAAATTAGCCCTTTAAGGAAAGTGTGGAATGTGTAGGGGTAAAACAGTACTGAGTTAAGGGTGCCTGAAGCTGTCCTGGGCCATAAAGATCTTTGTGTCTCCTGTCTCCTTCTCCAGCCCCATGGAGGCTTCACTAGCGTGCCGCCTCTGGGGCGTCTGGATCCCGGCTGCCGCCCCGTGCCCAGGGCTGTGTGGGCTTTGCTGCTGCTCCACTAGAGACCCGTGTGGGCTGAACACCCACCTGAAGGTGAGGGGGGGACATGGCTCCATCGGCGGTCACCTGAGCACCCCGCTGCCTCCACTAACTGATCTCTGCTCGCCTCCCCTGGCAGCTGGGTCCTTGCAAAGCAGGTAGCTGTGATTCCCCTTCGCTGCTGCGCTGCAGCCCCCGTGGCTGGACTCGGGTACCTCCCCGTCTCCCCAGGAACCCGGGCGGTTCTCTGCTCCTAATAATATGTTTAATCATAAGTGACGTGGGACAGCAGCGGAGCCCTGCATAAAACGTGGGGGTGCTGCAGCACCCCCCCCCCCGCACCCAGGGCCTCTGACAGGCAGGGGCAAAAGGGGCAGCTGCCCCGGGGCCCAGACATTTAAAAGGGCCCAGGGCTCCTGGCCGCCACTGCTACCGCAGCAATGGCTGGAGCCCCAGGCTCTTTAAATCACTACCAGAGCCACGGGTACTGCAGTCTGGGCAGCACTGAAAGGCTGGCTAGGGGAGGCTAACCCCCAGCCCCACCCCTTCCACCAAGGCCCAGAGCTGCCCCCCCCCCGACCTTTCCCAGGGGCCCAGCAATTTTGTCGGCAGCCTTGCCCGCACCCCTAGTTCCTGCATCTATGGTCCTGGCTGCCGCCCCGTGGCCAACGCCCAGGTCTGGACCTGCACCTGGGGTGGACAGGGGTTTGGCTTTCTTTTTCTTGGCTGGGTCCTGAGGGGGGTCCCTGAAAATGAAGTTGCGCACACGGCCCCACTAACTCTCAATCCGCCACTGCGTAGAGTCAGTGTCGATGTAGTTAGGTCAAGGCAGTGTCAGTGTAGACACTTTTTTGCCTATATCAACTGTTACTGGCCTTCAGAAGCCATCCCACAATGCCCGACACTGACAGTATAATCGGTACAAGTGCTCCTGATAAGGCTGCACACCGCCCACACAAGGAGCAAAGTATAGACACATACTAGCGATATAAATACTGCGGCAGCTGAATGCTGCCGTAAGTTAAGTCAACTTAATTTTGAAGTGTAGACATGCCCTGAGTACCTTTCCCAGGCCTGAAGAAGAGCTCTGTGTAGCTCAAAAGCATGTGTCTCTCACCAACAGAAGTTGGTCCAATAAAAGATATTCCCTCACCCACCTTGTCTTTGGAAAGGAGGAATGATGCACTGTCCTAATTTCTGTGAGGCGATGGATGATAGAGGAGGAATTTCCTCTTTATTCCTAGAGATGCTAAGCACTGTTCTAGTTTCTTAAGCCTGTGAAGTGGACTTAATTACATGTCTGATAGCAAATGTAGTAGGAAGAGGGCCTGAAACATAAGCCCATGTATCAGAGGCCTGGTATGAGGCCTGATGCCTGGGCTAAAGTAGTTAAAACCTTGCTGATATGAAGCAAAGTCAAGTTGTAAGCAAAAGGCAGGCCCTGCTCACAGAATTTGGCAAGCATAGAGTTGATATTGCAAAAACACATATTCCTAAGAAGTGCTAGGTCGTCTTCATGCAAGCACATTCCAGAAGGGTGGTACCAGAACACCCCACTAAACACATTCCCCGAAGATAACAGGAACATTCTGACCCATCTTAAGGATAAGGTCAGGATGAAAGCATGATGAATAGAGATGTTTTGATTGCATCTACTGGTACAATGCAATGGGTGGTGCCCTAATGTGTTAGAGGGTGGCACCCTGATACATCAAGGATGATACGTAACTGTTTGTATTGCTGTATAAAGATGTATCTCAGAGGGAGTGTCTTTGTCTGGCCTAGGGGATAGTGGAAAGTCCTGCCACTAACTGAGCCGGTCCATTGTCACGAGCATACATGTGTTAGTGTACCTGTAACCATTGAGCCACAGCATTAGCTTATTAGTTTATTGCTTCATCGGCAATAAACCTGACCAAGTGCCTTCACTACGAGCCAAGTCTGTGGATTTATTGGGTGGTTCATTCGAGGTCTGTTGTGCCAGCTGTCTGCGCAGAGCTGGGACAGCACATAGTAGAACACACAAAACACGCACGCAGCCAAACATCTGACGACAGCAATGTGTGTTCTTAATATTCTGAACAATGTGCCTAAACAAAGTAAAACATAGATACCTATTAATCCGTGCATTAAACAATACATCATATTAGTATAGCTGGGTCTATTGTAAGAAATTATTTAGTATGTATGTAAGTGAGGCATTTCCTTTTCATGTATACATTTTTTCAGCCTTATATGCTGAAAAGGGAACTTTAATAATTGATTAACATTTTTTATTGTTTCTCATGAAAAAGTAATGCTGTTCAGTTTGTTGCATGATGTAAATAATGTGGGGATGCTAATCTTGCAATTATACTGGATATTGTGTGATGTACAGTATTCATCTTAGTGTGTGCTCATTAAACTTTGAAGGACAACTTTGTGAGTGTAATACAAATTGGCTTTCCCTACTTAGCCCATGGCATTGAAGGGAATTATTAAAAGCAAGTACCAAAAACAATGACATATATTCAGCATCTTTTGACATCCACTTACTACTGCACAGGAACTTAGTGCGATAGATTTGTCATTCAAAATGGTGCAAGGGACGGTTTGTACTTTGTATTCTAACAAATCAAGACTGTGCAACCTGTTTTAGGGATTTGAATCTAAGGATTGTATTTTGTTTTAGGGATTGTATTTTTCAAAGTGCTGAACACTAGCTTAACTTTGATCCCTCTGAGAACAATCAAAGTCTTATCTCTGATTGACTTCAGTGGGAGTAGAGTGAGGCCAATTCTGAGTGTTTTTGAAAATCCCACCCAATGTTTTGTGGCCCACAAATAAGTACCACTAGCACCATTCATTTTCCTTCCTGCACTGTGACACAAGACCTGATCCAGGCCTTTCTTATTCTTTCAGGCCAAGCTCCCATTGATAACAATAGGAATTTGACCTGTGTAAGGAAGTCAGGATTAGGCCCATTGTATCTAACAAATAGCTCAGCAGAGAAAATTGAAGTCAGTGAGATCAACAAGTGCAGCTGAGGGTAAAATTTGGGAGTGTTATGTACCGAAAGACTCTCAGCCATTATGTGCATGTGAAAGAATGGTTATGTCTGTGTAAGAAAAAGGTCAAAATTCTCGTCTCAGATTGACTGGATTGTACTCAATTATGGTGTTATGTTTTTTCTACATATGTGGAACTCCAGCTGACACAAAAAACAGCCTTTATGTTTCACCTTTCAGTTAAATATATAAAATATATTTTTTTAAAAAGGGATTTATAATTGGAGTGCTGAAAACTTGGCCTGGATGCTGTAATATACTTGTGATCTGTTATTGAGGTTCTCCATATTTCAGGAAGGTTTAGAAACAATGCAGACTTTGGAAACTAACCCCACAAAGCCATACAACTGGTTTTTTTTGTTGTTTTTTTTAAGAAGACTGAAATCAGTCTGCACACTTAGTTGAAGAGCTACTTCTCACTATCTGAAACTTTGGTAATCAGTTCCGATCACCATCAGGGGATACATTAATGGGCAGCAGCTGTGGAAAGCTATTCAAGTTAGCTTCCCCAACCAAGCTGTTTGGGTTACGTTTGGGGGGAGGAGGGAAAGAGAGAGAGAGAGACAGAGAGAGAGAGAATTACATTAAGGGCACACAGGTTTTTTGGACCAAACCTTGTAGTATGTCATTCTAAAGCTCATGGTATTTTGCATAGGTTAAAATATTAGACAATGTTCCTGTGAGTGAGAGACTTGTCTTGTATTTTTTTCCCTATGTGTGCAAATTGTGAATCAAATTCTGTACTATAAAAAAGCAAAATTATAAATAACTTACCATGAAGCATTCTCCTGGCTTTGGGGCATCCTTTTTGAAAATGTGCACTCTAGGCTCAGATCTGTTGTTCCTTCTAAGGATTTATTAATGTTTTGTTTATGTTCTTTGTTTAGCATTTGCATTATTGTCTAGCACAAGTCTTGTTTTTGTGTCATTGCTTGCCTATGAACTTCCCCCTGCCCCCATTAATAATAATGGTTACAGTCCTTATCTGTGGATTGTTAGGAATCGGATCTTAGATTATCACCAGTGTTACTTTCAAATTCCATCAGTGAATATATCAACTGAAATTCACTAAAAAAAAAAATGCCTGGTTGACAAAGAGACATGTGGTATCTTGTAATCCTAATGGATAGGTTATATCAACAACACAATATCCTTCATAATTAGACAAAAAAATCCTCTGCCATTTTGTGATTAATAGTAACAGTTCTATATCGTTAGTGATGAGACCACTCATTTACCCCAATCAAAAATGTTATTAAATAGGTCATTAGTGGGAATTCCTGTCTCTTTAACAAAGAATAATAATAAAAAATACTCCTGCCACCTGTTCTCTGTTCCATTTCATTGTATTCATTCCACATGTAGTAAACCTGTATCCAACAATCAGAAATCAAGCCTTGCTTAGGGATCTGGCTTATAGCAACTAAGTGTTCTGGTTTTTGTGACAGTGTCAAAGAAACCTCCCTTGTTTCAGACCTTCAATAGTTTTGAAATATGGGTCAGCTATTTTTACTATGGCATGTCAGTTAACATTTATCAAAGACAAAGATATCTTGTTGTAAAAGACTAATATTTGTCCACTGGTCTCAGCTAGAGAAACATTCTGTGAAGCATGTTACCAAATAGCCCTTAAATAGTCAAAAGCTAACATTTATTTCTGCAGAGTGTCAGAACCTCAGAAAGCAGCAAAAATGCAGGTGGAGGGGGCTGGATGGCTCAAAGGATTGCAAGTAGGCTGTAAAGCCCTTTATATCTGGAATAACCATTTGTATCCCACCCAGATTTTCATTGACCTGACAACCTTGACAGTGATCTGATGGTAATGGCCATTTGTTGGCATATACAAGATAAGTTTGGTGATATCAGGTTAGTTCATGATGGATAAAAGAGCCCACACCTGGAAAACCACCATGACAGTGTTCACCACAAATCTGAGGTTGGCCCGGTGAGGTCAAAGGTATGGTAAGTTAGCACTGCAACCAGGTTTGTATGGAGAAGGCCCTCTTTCACCAGAACATAAAGTTCAATACAGTCAATAGAAAAATTTGCAGGGACCACATAGAGCCCATATAGAGGTCTCCAGTGTTTTCAGTTGAGCTCCTAAGTGTGTGTGTGTGTATATATATATATATATATACACACACACACACACACACACACACACACACACACACAAAAAGAGAGAGAGAGTTATGTTAAGAGCTAAATACTCCTGGTCTCTTACACATGGGAAGTCCTGATGAAGTGAAAGTCAGGCTGGATTTGGTCCTAAATATTCTAACTTCAAAGTTATCTAAAAATGTATATATAGTCCCTTTTATATGCCCGGACATGAAGCTTGCCCAATGGTCATAAATTCAAAGAAATTAGAAATGGGAAATACTACTAGGTCATTCAGTCTGTCTCCTTGCCTTCAATACTTTGTGGGGTTTAGTTTTAAATGTCCCTAAGCAATGAGGCTTCCATCACTTCCAACATGTGGTCTGACTGATATAACTGACTTTAAGCATCGTCCTCTATGGAAATGCCCAGCAGCCCAGACAGACACTGGGCTGAGAAGGTACTTGCAGAGTTTTCCCCAAAGCATTCTGGATTTCCCCTCCCCATATACATCCCATCCTCCATGGGAACACGCAGTGCTTATTATTAACAGGTCAACTTTTAATGAGGGTTCCCTCCAGGTGGTATCTGAGACGCTATTATACTTCCATAAAAATGTTATCTATTGTTAGGAAATATTTCAGTCTCTCAGATACAGCTGGTTGGTAACAGTTGACTTTTTAATGGTAACGGCTGACCTTTGAAATACTGTATGGGTTTAGCATAATAATTTTTGCTAGCTGAAATCATTTGTCCCTTTAAATCTGTAGTTGAAAACTTTGCACCTTTGAGGGATGCATTGGCAAATTGCCTGGAGCCTGAGGGACACACATACTTTGCATATAAATGTACATAAAATGTATCAAAAGATAAATTCACACAAGCCTAACAGTAGCTTGCACTTGCATCTTCATTGAGGGTCAAATGGAAATTGCTTGTTTGCAATCCCCAGAAATAAAGGCCAGCAGTTGATCAGCTTTGTCATTGCCATGTATTTACAGGGAGAGGGCACCCAAAGGCCATATTCTAAGACTTTTTGATGGCTATGGTTGGCTCTTAAGCTGTGTTTTCTTTAACCTTCTTTAAACCCAAACTATGTAAAGCCTTGTTATAATGTTACTTTAAACATAATCTGTAGAAGAGCATGCTCGTTTTTTAAATTTCTAGTTATTGGTGCTATTTTCATCCTTTTGATGGTATCTTTAAATTTATTAAATGCTATAATAAGTAATCATCAAGGGGCATCAGAAAGCCATCTAATTACAGATTCTACTAGCATGTTGCAGTGGACCATAGATAAGCATTGTGGTTAATTTACACTCTCTTTGCTTTTCTCCCCTCTGTAATGGTTCACAAAATATAAGATATATTCTGCACGTGATAGTGTGCACAGGAAGAAATCTCTGTTCCTTTTAGGTCAAACAAATCTTGTGAGTCCTGGTAATGTTTTGATAGGATTTTAATATTTGCCTAAGATGCAATACTAGAAGCACACCCACTTAGCTGGAGCTACAAGAGTAAGATTTAGAACAGGTGATATAATCTAACTTGACAAACTAGTTAAATATTGACAAGAAGCGGAAGAGCAGCAGCACTCAGGCTGAAGGAGAAAAGTAAGGTCTGGCATTTGTGATTCAACATATCCAGGATTTTTCAGACCAAAATGAACAGCTGGAGTGGTCCTAATGATTCACCTGGGTATAGTCTTCTGCATAGTTTACCTTTTCTTCAGTTGTTAAAGGTAGGTCTGTTTGCTCAGAAGAAATTATTCTTGTTGGTACAGCACATTAGCAGTGAATTGTGCAGATGCCTCGAAGCTGGTTTAACTTCAGGGAGATATTTTTATTGTTGATTGCGCAGTTACATACAGGCTTATGCTGTTCAAAATTTAATGAATGAAAAATAAGCAAAGTCCTTTAGTGACACAAAAAATTGCATGTTTTATAGGCTGTAAATTGACCTTTTGCAATGATGATTTTGTGTATTCATTTAAAAACGTTAATCTTGTTGATAGCATTTACCATAAGACTACATCTAAAAAGGGCTATTTACTAATGGAGAGACATGTATGTCAAGAGTATTATGAGATTATTATTTCATTTAAAATAATGCACAGAGGTAGTCAAAGGATATAGTGTGTTGCTTTTTTTAAAAAATGGCGTGGTATTCTATTATTGCACCAAATCCTTTTATCAGCTGGCAGGCTAGGTAGAGAAGCTGTCCCAAAAGGATAACTGAAGAGCTACATAAATAAAAACTGACATATTAACTGCTTTTGCTTTTGGTAGTTCCACATTTGGAAATTATGAAACAGAAGAGACACAGGAAACTACCATGTTTGCTTTCCAGAAAAGGTGATTAAATAATGAGCAGCTGGAAAGGTACACACTACCTTTTAAAACTAAATAACAATGGCCAGTCCCCTTCCGTCTTATTCCCACAATAGTACTAAAATGGTGGTCTACAGAAAACATTCAGTCTGCTGGGTTATTCTTCATAAATCGTTTTTTAAAAGAAAAAGGAGAAATAAAAAAGAATAGTACCAAGAAAATAGAGTGAGCAATAAAACCCTCATAGTTATTTTAACAGGAGTATAGCCTGGGAAGCATCCTTTTAAAATATGATGTTCATATAATGCATTGTTGGTTATGTGTTCCTTTACAGAAAGCACTGTGTTGTGTAATTCCGATGTGTCATATGGCCTATACATACTATGCACTTCTCGGAAAATATTCTTTGATGTATGAAGCCTTATTGAAATATGGAAACATGAATGTAAAGCTCATGGACAGTAGCTTGTTGGCTCATTTGCGAAAGCTTTATAGAGAATTGTGAAATGCATATTAAATTTGATGTCTCTATGTTTTAAAGCCAGCAGACTCCCTGAGTTCTTTTTGGCTAACAATCCTCCTTTATAGAATGTGATACTCTTAGTTGTTTAGAGGTAACGTTTTTTTTAATCACTTGTAGGGTTACCATATCTATTAAATAAAAAAAAGAGGACCCTCCACGGGCCATGGCCCTGCCCATTTCCCCACCCCTTCTCCGCCCCAACTCCGCCCCTTCCCCGCCCTAACTCCGCCCCCTCCTCTCTCCTACTCCCAGCCACGGGGAAAGGGCTGCCCCAGCGCTACCGGCTTCACGGTTTGCCGGGCAGCCCCCAGACGCTGCGCCCCCGGCCGGCGCTTACCCAGCGCAGCTGGAGCCCAGGAGGGGAAGTGCCCAGCCGGGGGCGCCGGGTCTGGAGGCTGCCTGGCAAACCATAAAGCCGGTAGCGCT
>NC_048308.1:15737976-15829468 GCF_013100865.1 Trachemys scripta elegans | reverse complement strand
GAACAGGAGTACTTGTGGCACCTTAGAGACTAACAAATTTATTAGAGCATAAGCTTTCGTGGACTACAGCCCACTATGCATCCGAAGAAGTGGGCTGTAGTCCACGAAAGCTTATGCTCTAATAAATTTGTTAGTCTCTAAGGTGCCACAAGTACTCCTGTTCTTCTTTTTGCGGATACAGACTAACACGGCTGTTACTCTGAAACCTGGAATATGACAGTTTATCAGAGAAGTGGAAGTAATGGCTATGGGGGCTAACAAAAGTGGTTGTGCCTCCAATCAAGGGACAACTGTGTGCACAAATTTGGGGGAACAAATACAAAAAGGAGCAGTTCTCACTTCAGAATGACATGTGGAAATGAGCTCCCATTTTCAGCTTTTTTATTCAGATGACTTTACAAATTATGCCCACGCGACAGCACTGGCTTTCTGCTACTTCTACTGTATAATAATATAGGGTTCAATTGTAGCTTGAAGTCAGCTTCCATTTAGAAGTCACCAAAATGTTTGTGCACAACTTGTCTCGCTGCATGTCTGGTTCTAGTAATTGCACATCATTTCCGTCTCCAAAAAGGAATCGCAAAACCTAGTAAATCTGGTAAGGTCTGCCCACTGTATTGTCTGTCTGAATGATGAATTTATGCAATAGCATTTTAGATGTAATGACCATCTATACTCTTTCAGCTGACTGTAAAGTAAATAGACAATTAATTACATTGCTGTTTATGCTTCATTGTGTGATTTTTATATTGCGAGATTCCTAGTGATAGATGCAGACTTCAGATTAATTAATACTTGTAATTATTTCTTTTTAATCAAATGTCCTAATTAGAATTTGATTAACTTGAGAAAATCTACTTGGTAATTGAATTAGGATATTTTTGGGAGGGTTGGGGGGAAGGGAGAGTAAACTCTCAGTTCTCCGAACTCTCAAGCCTATAACACATAGTCCAAGGAAATCCAGGTTAAGCACCGTGCCTCCCAATGCTTGTGCTGGGGCAATACTAATTTACACCCTTACTTAGAGCTGTGCCTTTATAACGCAACCGCAATTCAGTGTGTGTTACACAGCCTCTTTTGTACCTTGTCCTCAAAGGATATGGCTCTGCTCTAGCTCCTAGTAAGGGATTTAGGTCAAGCAATAGAGAATTGTGCTTTTTAGTTGTGGATCTCTGGTTTGATCCCTGGTGGTACCTGCGATGATGATTGCTATGAAAGTGGTGGCTTCTTTAGGATTAGAATTGTTGTGGGTCTGACATGTGGGGTGAGCATCCCAGGGGAAATATGTAACTCACACTTATGATTCTTTTACAACTTGTAGCTAGGGAATTTAGATCACATTTGAAAAGTATTAGAACACCTAGTGGGATATTCAGAAGTGCTCAGGTGCCCAGCGCCTTCTGATTTCAACCTCATCAACTTCAATAGGAGTTAGGCATCTAGCTGCTTTTGGAAAATCCCACTAGGCACCTATGTACAGATGCAGGTGCCTAAATAGCTTTAAAAATCTGGCCCTGCATCCTTTAGCTCAGACTATAGAGGCTTATGCTTTAGCTGGGAAGGTCTGGAATTCAGTTTAAGCCATCTTGTGTCCCCCTATTCCTGGACTGACTATGTGTCAAGCTACACCCATGGCATAGGTTAGGGCAGCCTGAAAGACCAGATTGGCATTTGCCTAAGAGGTCTCCTCCCCCTAACCTTAAGGAGCCCGTATAACCAGGGCCGGTGTAACCATTTAGGCAAACTAGGCAGCCGCCTAGGGGGCCTAGTGGTTGTGGGCGCCTAAAAGCTCACTCAGGCGAGGTGGAGTGGAGGTGAGCTAGGGCGGGGGGAGCGCGGGGAGGGCCACCCACAGTAACGGGGGAGGAGTGCACAGGGGAACTGCTCCCCGCCCCAGATCACCTCCACTCTGCCTCCTCTGCTGAGCACACAGCCCCTGCTCTAAGTCTCCTCAAATCGGCGCTGCAAGCCTGGGAGGGGAGGAGAATTAGAGCGGCGCCGGCGTGCTCAGTGGAGGAGGCAGAGCCGAGGTGAGCTGGGGCGGGCTCCCCAGGTGGGGTTAGCTGCCGCGGGGAGGGGGGGGCGGGGCAGGCGGGGGGTGGGGGGGGGGGGGGGGGGGGGGAGGTGGGGGGGGGGAGGGGCGCAAGGTGGAAGTTTCGCCTAGGGCGCGAAACTTCCTTGCACCAGCCCTGAGTATAACCCATTGTATTGTGATACTAAATTTAACCACTTTCAAGATGTTTCTGCAGTATGGTGTTCAGCAATACAACCCGATCATGCAGCAAGTCTTTGCCACAAGAGGAATCATTTCTACCTTAGTTGCCAACTGAATTGAACAATTTCTTGTAACAACCAGCTAAAGATTTAGATTTAGAATTCTAGATCTAGTTGCTGCATAAATGGACAAAAATAATTAATGGATTCATTTTGCCAGCAGCCTTGCTTCATTAAGCTACAATGCACTGGCAGATTAATGAGTGGCATCACCTAGAATGCAGTGAATGGAGACATGCATTATGCACTACATTCTTGTCCCAGTTATACAGATGCAGCTCCCACTACAGTCTGTGCCTCTATCCTGTGGTTTCTATGAAGGCAAATTGCCCATTGACTTCAGTGTGAGAGCAGCTTGTGTAAGACAGAGTTGTGTGCCTTATAATAGGAATCGTTGCGGAGTAGAAAGAAAGGAGATTTCAAAAAAGGATAAGGGAGCACAGAACTAAAATGAATATAAAGCATTTATTGAACTGTGCATCATAAAATCATGCTTTATAGGACAGATGTGACTGTTGTGAGATGGAAAAGTGAAGAGATTTTAAGTGGAAATCTTTTGTTTGGCAAAACTGTGCATTTGTAGATGTGTTGTATAATGGTGTCATATTTTTGTATGAAGATTTAATAGGAACAGAAATTCTGGTTAATATCACTGGGACCTTTCTGTTCTTGGCTGGCATTGATTTACATTTTCCATAGGTTTGTTGTTCTTAGTTTCTCAATTATTTTTGTGTGCTTGAATTTTGAGATCAAATGAGATAAATCTCGTATATTTAAGAAGCAGAATGCAGACTGGTTATGGAACATCTTGCTGGCAAAATGAATCCATACATTGATTTTGAACCATTTATATAGTAGCTCCATACGTCAATATCTACAAGTGCTGTGGAGTGTGGAAGATATTGCCTGTTTTAACACAAGGAGTAATGTATTGTTATTAATAATACATGTGTTCTAAAAATTATTAATAGTTTCCTCAGTTCCTCTTTAATTATTTAAAATAGTCACAGAGCTTCAACTTTTCTTCCCCCAACCTTTCTCCAAGAATGTAATTTAGGCCTTTACAAGTATATACACTTTCAGAATAAACTCTGAAGTGTGGGTAAATAAATTTGGTGGCAAACCTTATTAAGATTTTGGAGAGGGTTTCCAGCAGGTGGAATCTCTGTTTATCCAGGATTCAGCATGCACAGAAATTATTTTCATGATAGAACTCCAGTAAAGCTATCCACTAAAAGGTTGCTCTTTGAGATTCCATTCATTAGCTCTGAAATTTTTGTCTCTTCTACACTGGCTTCAGGCAGAACAGGGAAAGCACCTCTAATGAAGGACTCTGGATTTTTCATCTTGATCCATTTAAGTCAGAGTTTGATATTTTGTGGATAGCTAACAAATATAGTTTAAAATAGAGCTGCCCTCAATTGTTTGCCCCTCTGGTCAGTAAGTCCCTCAAAGCTTTCCATTGTACTGCTGTTCACCCAGTAGAATTACGCTTCAGTGCAAATTTACATGTGTCCAGTAAATTGTAATGAAGAGAAAGTTAAAACATAAACAAAATGGTAAAAACAGTATAACCAGCACAGCAAGCTAAGAGGAAATGACAATATTAGCAAGGAAGGTGCAAAAAGGAGATCAATGGACCAGGCCAAAATAGCATGTTAAAGGACACATGGTCTCATGCAAAAAGGGTGATGGGGTGAGGGTTGGGTGGGAATTCTCCCTCTAAAACAATGCTTCCTCCTTCCCCACACATTCTCACTCCGAGTTTCTGGGTGCTGTGCAATTTTGGAAATTTTGTGTCATTGAATAGTTAGTTCTTTATGGTGTCAGCCCAGGAGTGGCATTGGTGGACTTGAGAAATAACTGCATGTAGGCCATAGTGGCCAGAAGGAAGGACCAGCTGAATGGGGGAATGTTTGAAATCCTTCCTGATCTGGTCCAAGAATTGATGTTTCCTAACTGCCTTTGAGCACTTGTGGATTCTTTGGTCAAAAAAAGTTATCTAATACAATTAATAATAGGAGAGAACATGGTCAATATACAAGATTATTTCTATCTCTTTACCTTTATGTGCAATCTTCCAAACATACGTAAATGACTGTAATCTGAGTCAGCCATTGTAGATTATCTCTAGAATAAATAGATTAGATTAAGCTGCTCTGTAACTGAATTGTCATTCTGAGGCTATACTGGTACAGTCTAAGCCAAATGCTATAATGAATAGCTCCAGAAGTCTGACATAACCTACATTAGAGTTTGTGACAATCAGATGCACATTGCATTAGATTTACAAAGTTAGTTAAATTGGGTATTTAGTGAATAGATTTAAACTCCTGTTTATATATTCTGCTCACAGTCATACTACATTACTAACTCAGAAAAGATGTAATATGCCTTATAAACAAAGACATTTTGTTATATTTTAATCACTGAAATTTGCTCTCAGAAAGGCAAAGGGTCCTAAGTCTTCGGTACAACTTTGTTAAATGTGGTGGATCTGATTAGCAGAGATTCTTGTGAACTTTTCCCTTGTTTCTTAAGTGTTTCACTTTGCTTTTCGGGTTTGGACAAATCCAATAACATTGGAAAGCTCATCCAAGCCCACAAAGTTTTGCCTGGTGTAGGATTGGCTGAAATTATTTGAAGCCACCAAAATTCACATGGGTTCCATCCATAACCATACTGTAACTCAGTCCAGATTTCTTTGGAATCCAACATAGATTTTAATGAAGCTTAGGCTGTATTTGCAAAAAATGTTTGTGAACTTCAGTGAGCCTGGCCCAAGTTTCAGGTTTATAATGAAGTGGAAAATCTCCTGCATTGAGTCTGGTTTTGAGTTTTTGATTATATAAATTTCAAACAGTCATAATCTACAATGCACTTGCACTGAGATAAGCTACATATTTCTTCAGAGTTAAGGAAGAAAGTAATAAAACGTGGACGGGCTGCCAAAACTCTTAAGAGGTCTATATTCACCAGATGAAGGGCAAAGAGAATGTTGGTTCTCTCTTCCTACTGAAATTGCAAAAAAATAATGGGATCAATCCTAAAATCACCTCACTCTTTCTGACTGTTTCCAAGATCTGTGCCACTAAATACTCCACACACTCTGTGCTAGATGCTCACACAGAAAACATATAAACTGTGTACCGGTGTAAGCACATTTTTGGTGGCTGGAGCTCCCTGGGTTTTCAACTGAAGGTCAAATAATTCTAACAAGCAGTCAGTAGCTGGTCCTAGAAATCCTGCTGAAAACCAAGATTTAACATCCTTCAGACACTGTGAGATTGAATTTATTACAAAAGAGCTCCACAGTAATCATCAAATCTCTCTGAACTAAAGAAAATGAAGTTTTTCTAGTTCTTCATCTTCTGATAAAATATGTCTATTCTCAGGGATTCTGAGTATAGTGCTAGGCTGCATTCTTTAGCCCCTTTCTGTTTGTTAAAGGATTCCAGGGTTTGTGTGTGTTGTGCCTAGAGGCCATGGTAATGGGTGCGCTATAAATTATTAAAATAAACTAATAAATATACACAGTTTTCCATTCAGTGCCAGTGGTTACTTCCTGATTCTAACTACTGAAGCTGACATCTACTGCAATGGTTCTTGCACCTTTTTAATATTGTGGACCACTTTTTTAATGCCAGTCTTTTCATGGACACCTCACCCAATATCCCAATTCCACACTTTTGCTGCAGCAACTCTAGTGCTTGGCTATGTAAAAATAGATAATATTTGGACAATATAACAAAGATAGGGTACAGCTAAACTCATTGTCATGCGGTAGATCATGATTCCTTTGTTACATTCCCCCACCAATTTTGTATCTGTTAATTTACTCCCCTGAGTATAAGGCTCTACATTTATTAATAGGAAAGCTCCTGCAGTGTCTGATGTCCTCAGTGCTCTAATCACTGCCCGTAACATTGCAGTTTTCTTCCCTTCTCCTGTGTGTTTACAAACCCTTCAACTTTGATGTTCTCAGCAAATTTGATCGTAGTTGAACTTATACACCTGACAAAGAAATACTTGTTAGCAGACTTAAGTTCCATGCGGCAATCCAAATAGGCAGAAGTATACAAGGAAGCTCTGGCAGGGTTCTACTTGAAGACTGATGAATGCATAATTGATACTTTCTAGGACAGTATGACTGCTTTTTACTTCTTCACATGCTTCTTCTCTGTAATGGAAGCAAGTCTGTGCATCATCTGGAAGTGCCCCATAACAGCAAAAAACTTCAACTGCAACTGGCTAGAACATTGCACCCCAGATTTCTGGATATGGAGTTGGCCTTAGCGAGCAACACATTCAGGATGCCCAGCCTTGATTATTACTGCTCATTATATCTAGGAATGAAGCCACATGCCCTAATAAGCTCCAATTGATAGCTTCGGTCTGTCTAGTAACACAGATCACTGTAAACACATCATCCTTGTGCTCTAACCCCTGCATTGGCTCCCCATTGAATACAGAGTTTAGTTCAAGATCTTTGTTCTTGTAATCAAAGTCCTTGCTACCTGGGAGATCGCCTCTCCTTCTATAATAATCTTGGTCTTCTGCAACAGCTACATTGCAACAAAGCAATGAAACTGCCTATGAATATAGGAGGTTCTTGAGTGCAGGATACAGAATTATTACAGGAGCCAAATTTAGACTCTGGAGCTCACTCCTAAAAGATATAAGGATGACCCCAAAACTCTCTTCTCAGAATGAAAAGCAAAACTCGTTTATTTTATTATAGTTTTCTCTTAGTAATTTCTTTACATACATCACCCCCACTCACGCACACACACAAACATAAGCAAATCAGAAAAATATAAACTAATGAGTCTGTTTTTCCTATGGGCTGGGAAGAAAAGAAAGAGAGAAATGTATTGCTTCTATTTTTAAAAACTTGGGAAATGCTTAGTTACTACAGTGGAGGGAGGGTCATATAAGTACCTGGAATTACAGCTAGGAAGGTAATTTGAAAACTTCTACTCTAAAGTATTATGGTTTGGCGAGCCCTTCCACCTCCCCCATTGTTCATTTGTCAAAGTGTGTCCATGTAGGTACATGTACATGAATAGGAAGTGTGGACCATGGCTAATGACGCTCAACTGTGCAGTCATTTTCTTTTTCATTTTAACCTACCTTGGTTGCATCACTGAGTCAAAGACAGAAACACTAAGCTTTACAGATGAATGAGAGACTCCCTTAATAGATATAGTCACTGAATATTATTACTTGTTCTGACAGACAGAAATAAGGAATGACAGTATTTTATGTCCTGGTGGCATTCAGCTTAGAATACTCAATAAACAGACACTCCATGGGGCTGAGCAGCAAAAAAACCCAAACCCTTCAGTCATTTAGAGCATGTTTAATATAGATATCCTCAATGAGATATTATAGGTTTCAGTATCCTGGATACTTCTGGTCTAGGAATCTATAAAACAGGGAGCAGGTCTGTTATTTCCTGGATGATGGTGCCAGATATTATGAACAAAAAATGGATCAAGGCACTTACTACTGCACATGAACCTCCACTCCATCATGGACCTGGGCTTTGGAGAAGTCTGCCTGCTAGCCCTCATGTTGGGAGGGGCAATGGGGGGGGAGAGAAGAAATTGGAGAGGGGAGAGTTAAGTGTTAAATGGAGCAAGAGAGCTTTCCATAGAATGGAGATATCGGGATAAGCGAGAGATGCAAGAATCGAAATTTGGGGATGCATATCAAGCACTGCAAACTTCAGAGGTGTTCAGAACTGGGTTGTAAGGAGAGGAGCCATTTGTAGAATTCAGACATGAGTTCAGATTTTGAACACCCCTCAGATTTGAGGGGAAGGTGTTTGTGTGACCCAGGTTGTCCCCATTTCTGCACATATACTGAACCTTTTTTGTGCCCACTTTTGTCCATTGAGAGAGATTGAAGTGCAGACACTGGGGGAAGAAGTTGCATCCCAAAGTGATTTCCCTTCTCTACTGTAATCTAAGTAATTCAAAAGTTGCATAGGATGATTCAGACAATGTATTACTTACCAGTGCAATATGAACGCACAGTTGAAATGACAGTAAAGCCCGCAAGTTCATCCTTTCTTGTGCAAAACTCTTGTGAAATAATGCTTAAAGGCTGATCACAGATGAATAACACAATCTAGCTAAAGTGACAAAAGTACTTTTCAGAATAAGATACAATACGCATAGAATGCAAATAGCAACTGTATGATGGATGTACATTATAAATTGCATAATAAAATAAATGCTCATTATTACTCAAGTGCTCTGTGTTATTCACAAGGTACCATAGGTCTTAATAGCATAATTACAGTATCTGAAACTGGAGAATACTAGAACTTTTTTTTTTCCATTTTGGCATAAGTTGCTTGATTATCGGAATTTCCAGTAAAGCTCATTTATTGAAATAATTAGAAACAAATTGCTCAGATCCACTTTGCCAAACTAATCTCCTTTACAAATTGCCACTCTAATGTCATTCCAGCTCTCTATCCTGAAAAACTTTATCATGAAGAAGAAATGCAATATAAGGTTTTTAAAATTAATACATGATAATCTTCTGATGAATGTTGGACAGCACATAATGAGCTTAACTACCATAGCTTTCAGAGGCAACTGACAGAGAAAATATGTCTGAAATGAAGGTTTTCTTTGCATATTGGCATGATACTGAATGATTGACATTTTCATTCTTTGAATTAACTTCCATAGTATAGGACGTTTGGGCCACTGTAATATCGAATTCACAACTGAACAAAGCAACAATTTAGCCTGTGCTCCGATATTCAGCAAATCTCTTGTAAACTGTGTTAGCAGAGACTGACAGAAACAAAATTTGTTACAAAGACCTAAAAAAAATACTTAGTAGAGAAAGCATTGCTAGATACTGTGGGCCCAGACATGCAAGGAGTTGAGTGTCTCAGGAAAGTTACTGACCTCTCTCATGGCCTAGGGATTAACTAGTTGCAGCGCAGCGTCTTTGCAAGCCATGTTACTGTCTCTAGGAATAGGGATGCAGCAAAACACATTGTAATAGTGGGATCATCCCTGGTAATTCCTGTGGATGTCCAGCCATTTCAATTATTGGTGACCACCCTCTTACTTTTTCTTCAGGGGTCAGAGCTCCACTTCTGAAGGTGGAGAGCTACAGGGACTAAAGTGGACAGTCCGTAAGATTGGGTTCTTTTTTAGCAAAGATATGCATAATGATCTAATATGCTTGGTGCAAATCCACACAGAAATATTTTAATTAGAAAAGTTTCTGTTCCACATAGATAGAGTTCACCTATGCTATCTGGTCATTTAAATATGCAGTAAAGACTCTCTGACCTAGACTAGGGGGGTTACACACTTTGCAGTGTCCATAGGCCAAGTTCATTGCACACACCAGAGCTCTTTGCATCCTTCCAGTCCCCCTCAATGAGCTCTCTGTATGCCACTATCCCGTCATTCTCTATTTCAGGGACTCTCTGAAATCCCCCTCCCCCCATCCTCCCTTATGCCCATTCACCCTTCCCCCACATGCCAGGACCTCTGTGTGTCTCCTCATTCACCGTTTCCCACCGGCCCCTCATGCCAGGGGCTCTATGTTTGTCCCATGTCCGCCTCCCCCATACCATCATCCCCCATTTTCTCCCCCATGGCAGGGACTTTCAGTGCCCCCATAATTCCCCCTCCATTACATGCTGGATGCTCTGTGTCCCCCATGCCATCTCTTCCCATGCCAGGGATTTTTATGTCCCCGATTCCCTCCTTTCTCCCCCACACCAGGCTCCCCCATTTTCCTCCCACCACCAGGAGTTCTGTGTTCCCCCAATCTCCCTTTTTTCCATACCAGGGTTTTCCACTCTTTCCCCTACCATTCCAGGGGCTCTGTGTGTCCTCCATCCCCAAGCATTTCCCTATTTCTCTCCACCGCAAACAGAGAAATGCCATCAAGTTGAGAGCAGGACCTTGCTTTCTTGACCAATTATTATACTGCCTTAGACCAATGTTACATTTTAAGGCTTTCTCCTCATTGACCTAACAGCTGGTCATGATTTTTCAGCCAAAATTTTATTGGAAGTGTGTTTTCTTTGAAATCAATATGTTTTATTACAGAATTTTCAATTTTTAATGAAAAATTTCAAAATGAAAATGTTTAGTTTGAAATTTTGTTTGGGTTTTCAAAACAAAATAAAATGAAAATTTATATTTTAAATGGAATGAAAATGTTTGTGTGATGGTTGGTTAAAAAAATTGAAAATGTCTCCCCAAATTTTTGAACAAAATTGTTTTAATTGAAAATTTTCATGGAAATAAAACTGTATTTTTCAAGAATCTCTCCCTGGCAGGTTTAACCAAAGAACCTGTCAAATTTGTAACTGAAGTGAATGGGAAATGAGCATCCTTAAATTCCATTCCCATCTTCTCATCCACCTAGGAGTGTCAAGGGCAGTAGACATCAGAGAAAAATGAAGCCCTGACCCTCTTTTCCAAGACGTTCTTCTATTTGCTCCCAAAAGTCCACCAACAGATCAAAAAATCATCTCAGCCAGTCTTATCAAGAGTCCGTGTACAAGAGCAACTGTAGAGTTCGTTTTTTTCCCTCCCCTTGCCTATCCATTCATACAAACAACATTCTCAATATTTTCCATTATGTACAGGAGAGCTTACTTTTTGCCATTACTGTCCATCCCTGCTCCTCACACGTACAGGAAAGCAAAGGAATCTAAATACTTTAAGAATGTTTTTAGATACAAGTTTCCAATGAAAATTAATTGAGCATTTCATAGAATCATAGAAATGTAGGGCTGGAAGGGACCTCGAAGTCATCAAGTCCAGTTCCCTGCACTGTGGCAGGATCAAGTAAACTTAGACCATTTCAGACACATGCGTGTCCAACTTGTTTTTAAAATTTTTTAGTGATGGTGAGTCCACGACCTCCCTTGGAAGCTTATTCCAGAGATTTACTAGCCTTTATAGTTAGGAAGGTTTTCCTACTATCTAACTTAAATCTCCCTTGCTGCAGATTAAGCCTGTTACTACTTGTCCTACCTTCAGTGGACATGAGAACAATTGATCACTGTCCTCTTTATAACAGCCCTTCACATATTTGAAGACTATAACCTGGTCCCCCCTCAGTCTTCTTTTCTCAAGACTAAACGTGCCCATTTTTTTAACCTTTCCTCAGATATCGGGTTTCTAAACCTTTTATCATTTTTGTTGCTGTCCTCTGAACTCTTTCAAATTTGTCCACATCTTCCCTAAATTGTGGTGCCCTGAATTGGACACAGTACTCCACCTGATGCCTCACCAGGGCCGAGTAGAGAGGGACAATTACCTCCCGTGTCTTACGTACACTTCTGTTAAAACAGCCCAGAATCATATTAGCCTCATTTGCAGCTGCATCACATGGATGATTCATATTCAGATTGTGGTCCAATATAATCCCCAGATACTTTTCAGCCGTGCTACCATCTAGACAGTTATTCTCCATTTTGTAGTTGTGCATTTGAATTTTCCTTCCTAAGTAAAGTATTTTGCACTTCTCTTTACTGAATTTCATCTTGTTGAATTCAGACTAATTCTCCAATTTGTCAAGGTCATTTTGAATTTTAAACCTGTCCTCCAAAATGCTTGCAACCCATTCCAGCTTGATGTCATCTGCAGATTTTATAACCATATTATCCACTCCATAATCCTAGTCATTTAATGAAAATGTTGAATAGTACCAGACCCAGGACTAACCCCTGCAGTACCCCACTAGATACGCCCTCCCAATTTGACAGCCAACAATTAATAGCTACTCTTTCAGCCAACTGAGTATGGTCTTTCAACCAGTTGTGCACCCACCTTATAGTAATTTCATATAGACCACATTTCCCTAGTTTGCTTAAGAACATAAGAACAGCCATACTGCATCAGACCAAAGCTCCATGTAGCCTAGTATCCTGCCTTCCAACAGTGGCCGATGTTAGGTGCCCCAAGGGGAATGAACAGAACAGGCGATCACCAAATCCTACCAAAAAGGAAATAAAGTTTGTTTGACATGATTTGTTCTTGACAAATCCATGCTGGCTATTCCTTATAACCCTATTATCCTCCAGGTGCTTACACATTGATTGTTTAATAATTGCATCAGTGTCTTTCCAGGTATTGAAATTAGGCTGACTGGTCTATAATAACTGGTCAACAAGCATGTGGACCAAGGGGATCCAGTAGATATAGCGTACTTAGATTTTCAGAAAGCCTTTGACAAGGTCCCTCACCAAAGGCTCTTATGCAAAGTAATCTGCCACGGGATAAGAGGGAAGGTCCTTTCATGGATTGGTAACTGGTTAAAAGATAGGAAACAAAGGGTAGGAATAAATGGTCAGTTTTCAGAATGAAGAGAGGTAAATAGTGGTGTCCCCCAGGGGTCTGTTCTGGGACTGGTCCTGTTCAACATATTCATAAATGATCTTGGAAAGGGGGTAAAAGGTTAGGTGGCAAAATTTGAAGATGATACAACATTACTAAAGATAGTTAAGGCCCAGGCAGATTGCGAAGAACTACAAAAGGATCTCTCAAAATTGGATGACTGGGCAACAAAATGACAGATGAAATTCAATGTTGATAAATGCAAATTAATGCACATTGGAAAGCATAATCCCAACTATACATATAAAATAATGGGGTCTAAATTAGCTGTTACCACTCAAGAGATCCTGGAGTCATTGTGGGTAGTTCTCTGAAAACATCCACTCAATGTGCAGCGGCAGTCAAAAAAGTGAACAGAATGCTGGGAATAATTAAGAAAGGGATAGATAATAGTACAGAAAATATCATGTTGCCTCTATATAAATCCATGGTATGCCCATAGTATCTTGAATACTGTGTGCAGATGTGGTTGCCCCATCTCAAAAAAGATATGTTGGAATTGGAAAAGGTTCAGAAACGGACAACAGAAATGATAAGGGATATGGAATGGCTTCCGTCTGAAGAGAGATTAATAAGAGTGGGACTTTTCAGCTTGGAAAAGAGACAGCTAAGGGGAGATATAATTGAGGTCTATAAAATCATGACTGGTGTAGAGAAAGTAGCTAAGGAAGTGTTGTTTACTACTTCTTATAACACAAGAACTAGGGGTCACCAAATGAAATTAATAGGCAGCAGGTTTAAAACAAATAAAAGGAAGCATTTTTTCACACAATGCACAGTCAACCTGTGGAACTCCTTGCCAGAGGATGTGATGAAGGCCAAGACCATAACAGGATTCAAAAAAGAACTAGATAAATTCATGGAGGATAGGTCCATCAATGGCTATTAGCCAGGATGGGCAGAAATGGTGTCCCTAGCCTCTGTTTGCCAGAAGCTGGGAATGAGCGATAGGGGATGGATCATTTGATGATTACCTGTTCTGTTCATTCCCTCCGGGGCACCTGACATTGGCCACTGTCGGAAGACAGGATACTGGGCTAGATGGTCCTTTGGGCTGACCCAGTAGGGCCATTCTTATGTTCTCATAATTCTTGGGTCCTCCTTGTTAAAGGGAGGTACTATGTTTGCCCTTCTCCAGTCTTCTCGGACCTCCCTCATCCTCCAGGAGTTTTCAAAGATAATTGCTAATGGCTCTTAAATTGCTTCAGCTAATTCCTTTAGTACCCTAACATGAATTTCATCAGGCCCTGCTGACTTGAATACAATTAACTTATCTAACTATTCTTTAATTTTTCTTTCCCTATGATGGCTTGCATTCCTTCCCCCTGGTTGTCAGTATTAATTGTGTTGACTATCTGGTCATCATTAACCTTTTCAGTGAAGACTGAAGCAAAAACAGCATTAAGCACCTCAATTTTCTTTGTCATCAGTTATTAGCTCCCTTCCCCTTTAAATAAAGGACCTACACTTCATCTTTTTCTTGTTTCTAATATATTAAAATAACTGCTTCTTATTTTCTTTATGTCCCTTGCTAGGTGTAACTCATTTTGTGCCTTAGCCTTTCTGATTTTGCCCCTACAAACTTGTGCTGTTCTTTTGTACTCCTCCTTATCAATTTGACTGTGTTTCCACTCTTTGTAGGATTCCTTTTTTATTTTCAGGTCATTAAAGAACTCTTGATGGAATCACATTAGCATCTTACTATTCTTTGAATCTTTCCTTTGCATTGGAATAGTTTGCAGTGGTACCTTTAATCTTGTCTCCTTAAGGAACTGCCAGCTCTCATGAACTCCTTTTTCCCTTATGTTTTCTTCCCAAGAGATCTTACCTACCAGTTCTGAGTTTGTTAAAGTCCGCTTTTTTGAAATCCATTATCCTTATTCTGCAGCTCTCATTCCTTTCTTCCCTTAGAATCATGACATCTATCATTTCATGATCACTTTCACCCAAATCACCTTTCATCTTTGGATTCCCTACCAATTTCGCCCTGTTGGTCAGAATCAAGTCTAAAATGGCTGTCCCCCAGGTTACTTTCTGGAACAAAAAGTTGTCCCTGATACATTCCAAGACCTTACTGAAGATTTATATTGCTCTACAACTTGGCTAAACAATCCCACCCTTCCAACACTTTCCATTCCATTTTAGCACACTATATTTCCAAATAATATGATTCTACTTTGTTTCTAGGTGTTTGGACAATGTGCTCTTGAAAGTCAGATTCTCACACAGTATGTGCAAAGCATTTTCTACCTCATTTTTAATTAATTGTTTCTATAGTATTATTTTTGCTGAAATTGTACATGTAAGTTTACAAACCCCCACCCCAATAGATGGCCTACTCTAATCAGCAGATGCTCGTACTATTCTGTTTTTATTTTAATTGTCCTTTATGAGATGGTGATGGTCTTTATTAGCCAAATGGAAAGGATCTGATACATTTCTGAAGTGGAACATAAGCATTTCCAAGTACTAGTTAGTACTGCCACTTGAAAAAAAAAAATCAGGTCTACAGTTCCATTCGTGTACAGTTTCAAGAGGAGCTGTATCTGTGAATCCTTCAGCCATTAGAATTTAAATATATGATTGATATCAGCTGTTAACATCACTGCCAACTGCGCTGTAACTCTTAAAGTAAACAGACTTCATTAGCAGCTTTCAAATGTCTTTTTTTTTTTTTTTTACTGCTGTCATTTCATGGAGCCTAGTGAATCACAGAATAACAGGCTGCTTTCTTCATTCACCACAGGCACTTTTCCAGTGTAGCTCTTGGATATCTTAGGCAGTTCAAATCCGACTTCCTTATTCAAACCATACACACTTATAGAATGGTAAATAAAAGATATACATGTCACACACAATAAATTACTTAGGCACAAGTACCCAAAATTACTTTGCTTAAAAAAAAATCCTTTGTTGAATTTAGCGCTCTTGAAAGTTGCCAGAGGGACTGCTCTGAGGATTGAACTTCCTTGTTCAGAGAAGAGGTAAACACTGAGCTTATGAGCATGATATAAATACCTAGATGATAGTGCAGGAATCTTCCCAACACTGGGTATCTTCAATCTTGCTTTGGAGGGATCTGGCAAAGATAAGGACTATTGTCTGGTCAGAGCCAGGGCCAGATTTAGGGGCAGGTGGCCCAGGCAACTGCCTGGGGTTCCAGGCTTGGGAAGCACCAGGCTCTGGGGGTTGTTTTTGTTGTTAACAACAAAAGGGAAATTGAATGTTTGTTTCAGGTATTCCGTATGTGGATTCATTTTTCACTAACTCCTAGAATGTTCCAGACCTTTGTAGAATCTCATAGAACCTTCGAGACTTTCTAAAAACTACATTTTTCCTTGAACCTCCTAGAATGTTGTCAGCCATGCCTTCATGTGTATATAAGGGGCAGGTGTCGCCAATCAGTCAGTGAGATATAAGAACGAAGTAACAGCCCAGCTGCGATATTGTGAACCTTGTTTTATTGTATAATTATGAAAGTGTACTTGTGTTTTAAGATTTGAAGAATGTAAGTAGCAACTAATAAAGGACATATTTAATGAGATGCCAAAGATCTATTGAACCCCTATCTACACAACAATATAAAAAAAATACTGTTACTTCTTTTGACTTGCAAAGAATAATTTGGCTTTCTGGGGCTTGTCAGATAAATTGTTCACTGAACATAATGGTAATTTCCTCAGCTTTGGTACAGCTCTGTGGGAAATAAGACAATGTCATGCGTGAGCACCTATGTCAGATAGTTCGTATAGAAGCTATGGACCATTATTGCAGCAAAACAACTTAAAACAAATTGATTGAGCTTATGGCAAGGAAGGTGCCATAACATATTGATATGCCTCGGCAAAGTGAAGTACTACGCCATAATAATGACCTGCACTCCCAACATTAGTCACAGCATGAAAAGATATCATTTACAGTAAGATTTTTTGTTAATGAGGATAGCTACATCCAAGTAAAAGAACACTTTATCTCTTTCTGGTCTGTGGACGACTCTACTGGAAAAGGCCTAACAGACCTGTTTATGAACATTTTGAATTAAAATAAAATAAAGCTTCAGGGCTGCCATGGCCAAGGCTACATCAACAGTGTGAACGTGAAGGGAAGAAACAGTGGCATCCAGGCAAGGATCCTTGCACTGAATCCAAGAGCTTTCTTCACGCCTTGTGGCTGCCATTCCCTCAACCTCTTTGTCAGATGCAACGTCATCTGCTTTAGATTCAATATCTCTTTGCAATATTGCAGTGGTTCCCAAACTTTAACAACTTGTGAACCCCTTTCACTAAAATGTCAAGTCTCGTGAACCCCCTCCTAAAAATGAATATTTCCAGGGATTTTCTCCTTTACCTGAGTATAAACTGTAAAAGCAGTGATCTTGGAAATATGAAATTTGTTTTTATGACGTACATATTACACACTATTGATTATTAATTATAATTTATCATTACAGTATTTATTACATTATGAAAACGGCAACACTCTTCCAAGATCTCACTTTCGTAGATTGTATTACTTTGAATAAGCCTGTTATTCAATAAGGCTCCTATGTTTCATCAAGGAGTATCAGATGTGAAACAGCATGAAGGTATTTAAGAAGCCAACTCAAAGAGTTCCTCCTATACGAGCAGTCCAGGCAAACAATGCACATTAAAACAAAGCTTAAACTCGTTCTTCATAATAATTTTAAAAACAATACTAACTGCCTATTTAATTTTAAAAATATCAAAAAATATCCAGCCCCCCTTTCCATTTCTTATAAGGAGTCTTGAAGTTTAAATCTCAGTGTGCTAGATATGCTTGCTTTGATCTGCTTAGCTCTTGGAAGTCCAGGGGCTCTGGGCTGCTGGCCCAGTGCTGCCTGGGGTCCCTAGGGACAGCTTTGTCTGCCATTAGGAAATTTTCCCTCAAAACACCCTGTAAACATTTTGCGAACCCCCGCGGGTTCATGAACCCCAGTTTGGGAACCACTGGAGTATTGCAAACATCCTGTTTTCAGCATCAGCTATCAGATGGAAGATCCTCACGGGCAATGTTACAAATCTGACCATGAAGCCACTAAGTGACACTTGCTCGGAGAGTCGCATTGAGTGCTTGAGGCCAGTGAGGTACCAAGTGACTGAGGTTTACAATGCCCAGATGAAACTGGCACAGTCATGTAAAACCAAGGCTAGAATCTGACAGGAGGCGCAAAGCAGATCACTGACTTCAAATTTCTGGTCTCAGTTGTGGTTTGGCATGATATCGTGTTCCAAGTAAACATGGTAAGCAATGCATTACAAACTCAGTCAATGGACATCGCAACTGCTACTACTTTGATGAGGAACTGCCTTGATTTCATTGTGGCCTACAGAAACCATGGATTTGAAGATGCCATCACTGCTGCCAAAGAAATGGTAGAAAACTTAGTTCAAGAAAACTCATATTCGTTGTACGAAGAGACAGTTTGGTTGTGAGGGCAGAGATGAAGTGATGGGAAGCTTGGAAGAAAAAATTCAAGAGGGAGTTTTTTTGCTTGCTCATTGACACTGCTCGAGTGTCCATCAAAGAAAGGTGTGAACAAATGTACCACAAAAAGATCTGGGTGGAGGGAGTTGTATGACCTGGCGGACAGGCAAACACTCTTGAACAACTGTACAGACCTTCACTGGATGCTGACACATGGGGAATGTTCAAACATCAATGATAAAGACCTCTATGTCAAATTGGACAATATCTGTTACATTTTGCAACACAGAAAGCACTCTCCAATCCAAGTTCTCCAACTCATTCACGGTGCAGAGCTGAAGGACACTTTTCCTAATGTGTGGATAGCTTTGAGGATTGTGCTTACGCTGCTTGTCACAGTCGCAAGTGGTGAGCGCAGCTTTTCGAAGCTCAGGCTCATTAAAATATATCTTCGATCGACAAGAGACTGACATTGCTTGCTATTTTATTGCTTGAGAATGCCATTGGCCGCTCTTTAGCTCTCTCTGATGTTGTGCTTCAGTTTGCAAGAGCAAAGTTAAGAAAAGTGACCTTTTGAACCAAAGGACTAGAATTAACATTCTAAGACTGCCACCTACTGTAACACTATTTAATACTGGTCCACTAGTGTTGGTGCACAGTTTAATTTCGTGATGTTTTTGTTTGTTTTTCTTAAAATTAAGTTTCTATAAACTTAGAGGAAACAATTTTTATTTGCTTATATATGGCATGAATAAATACAGATTTACAGATCCTAGCATGCAGATTTATCGTGTTACATGACCGGGATAAATCATGCATGCATATTGTGCATCAAAGTCGTGAAATGGGCTACAAATGCAATACAAAATAAGGTATTCAAAAATGTAACAAATGTAGGGAGGGCACCAGAGATGGTCTTCACCTGGGGCTCCATGCCCTTAGCTCTGCAAGCTTGATTTGGTGAGGATATACAATAAAATATAACATATGCACACTCTCATCAGCAGTGTAGCTGTTTGCTGTGATCACACCCCTGCAGTATACCTAATCTGCTAGGTGCTCTATTGAATGAAAGTGACATTATAAAAAGAGGCCTAGGAATGGTCAGCAAGTTGAGCAACCTGATTGGCATCGACCCTTAAAATGTTGGAGTGAAATCCTGGTCTCATTTGGGCATGTCTACACTGCAGCTAGCCCTGTGCCTCCCAACCAGGGCAGACAGACTCACATTAGTTCCGCTTAAGCTAGTGTGCTAAGGATAGCAGTGTGGACATTGTGGCATAGGCAGCAGCTCGGGCTTAGCTGCCCACATCTTCTGGGTCCATCCTCAGGTGGCCAGCCCCAGCCATTGCCTGTGCTGCAACATCCACACTGCTGTTTTTGTGCGCTAGTTTGAGTCTGTCTACCTGGGCTGGGAGGCATGCTGCCAACTGTGGTGTAGTCATATCCATTGAAATTAATTGGAGTTTTGCCATTGATTTCACTGGGGTCAGGATTTCACCCTGAGATATGTCCTTTGCTTTTGAACAGTAGGGTGGCTCTCAATAGTTCATAATGATCATGGAACTACAAGTGGTGACTACTTGGTACTCTTTGGAATTTGGACAAACATACCTTTTCCACAACCAGTGTATGGAAAGTAATTTAGTTTGTTTTTAATAAATTACTAATAGTATGTTCTGCTGAAAGATTGAATACAGCAGATTTTTCTCATTAGTGTACAGTAGATTTAGTCAAGGGGATCTGAACATCTTTGCTTCCAAAAATTTGTAGCTGTTTCTTAGTCATGTCTTTAATTCCTTGGTCACTTCTTATTGTTAAAATCCAGAAGACTCATGATTTTAACCAAAACATGGCTGAAGACTGGTTGTCTCTCATGGCTTCACAATTAGTATTCACTTTTACAGGGATGCAATAGAATTTAATTTACAATCTCATTTGTTCATTTTGGGTCAACAAAGATCTGATTTTATACATTCAGCTATTAATTTATAACAGTTTTCTCTTTGGAATATAGATTATGATTTCCAAATTTGATCCTTTATGTACATACTTGACAAAATATGACAATTTTCCTCATGTATACAAACTTAATAAAATTTTATTGAAATTACTCTCAGATCTTACAGAATGTAATAAAGAATTATATCCCTTTAATAGGGTATTTATGGAATTCTATAGCAAAATAGAATTCATATTAAATTCTATAAGATTAGAAAGAATATCACCGTCCATTACATTCTATAGAATTTTTTATAGTAGTTTCATTCTTTAAATGGGGGGCAGGGAATGGAGAGGGGAAAGGAACATTAAGATCTGTTTAAGACATCAGGGGTTTGGGGTTTTTTTTTTTTACCACTAAGTATACATTAGTAAAACTTAAAATTGATTTCATTAACTTCTCTAAATTATGTAGACATTAATAGCATACTTATTATTAATTCCTTCAATTTGTTTATATGAGTATTTGATAGGATACTTATTATATCTTTTTGCTATTCTAGCTATGTATTAATGAGACTCATTAAACATAATAGAATTTGACAATTTATCACACAGATTAAAAGCCCTTTTCACATCACCCCCACTCACCCTTTATGTTTGGAGAACGTCTTTGGCATAAATCAGGGACAGAGTGCAATTTCCCAGGTTTTCTTAGACAGAAAATCACAGAAGCTCTGTGCATGAGTTCCCTTGACTCCCCTATGTACCTCAGTGTTTGGCAACCATTTTTTCCCCTTCACTTATTAAAACAAAGAGCTAGTCCAGACTTTTACAAGTGCTTAATTTGTATTGCAAAAAAGTTTTAAAAATTCATAATGTAATACAATAATCCTGTTGAGGGCAATAGTTGGCTTCATCTGACCATATTTCATCAACTATCTCCAGAAGGACCATAGAGGTGCTTTACAAACACTGTACAGCTCCATTTCTCAGTACAAATGTAACATTAGCAATATAAAGAATAACGCATCCCCAACTGTGCATAATGGGACTGTAAATTCCATCAAGGGTTCTGGCATTAGTATAAACCATGAGAGCAAACTCAAGTGGTTTTTGATGTCTCTAAAGCCACACAATCAAATTATACAGCCTTAGGGGCAGATCATCCTTCCCAGTGTGTAGCGGGGGTGGGGTGGGGGCGAGGAGGAAGAGAGTCAAAGCAATGCACATGTCAGCGAACCTAGATGGTAATTGCTTAGTATGGTGGAAATGGAAGCTATGGAAGCATAGTTCAGAGTCTACAGACACTATGATTGGTGCTCTCTCTGTTATTTTTAGTGGAGTGGCTGAATAGAAAGGGATGGAGCTGAGGGTCTGTGTATGGTAACATCTCCCCTCAACTATCAAGGAGTTTCCCATAAATTCAACCAAGTGTACTGTTTAAAGGACACAGATCTATATCAAGAATATTGACCAGTAGGTGAACTTATGACTCTGTGTGTTGTGATGACAGATCTCTATCTATATTATTCACCCCAAAGTGCACCTGTCTATCTGTTACACTGTATGATTCTTTTACTTTTAATGGTGGTTTCAGGGATATTTAAGCAAAGCAAGGATCCCTAAAAATATAAATGGTAAAAGTGCTCTGAAGTAGCATAATAAAGGTGACGAGGCATGCTTACATGAGGCATAAAAGAGGTGATGTAAGATACAGAAATGGAGCTGGAATCTTTAAAGATGATCTCATTGTTCTTCTGAATCTGCACTTCTTTCCTGCCCTTTCCCACCAGTAATATCTGGATGCTAAGGATAGCACCTCTGCATTATCTTTGAGAGCAGCCACATGATCCATGAACCACACTACAGATTTTATCTTTCCAGATAAAACTTTGTAGTTGACTTTGGAGCTATCACATAGGCTTCTGAAGACTGAGCTTTCTGAGCTATATTAACCTTATGGACACACCTTTCCTCCTAGCTAATTTTTTCATTCCCAGGAATTCTCACACTTTTTTACCTTATCTCCTCCACTTGACATGAGCAGTGGGTTCCCCTCTCCCCCCACCCCCTCCGCAAACAAAAATCACTGTTGAATTCTTTAGTCAGATCTTCCATGGTGGAAAAGTTTGATTCTGTGTTCTCATGGCTGCTTTCTGTGTAAATATGCATGCTCCCTTGGATTGTCCTGAGTCCAAGGAAGGCAGGAAGTTGTTCGGTGGGGTGAAGAAGGAATAAACCCATGACCTTGCTGGGAGCTAAAGCTAGACCTCCAGCTATTGTACAGCCAGAACTGGATAGCCTGAATTGCTTGTGACTGACATGCAGTAATCAATCGCATGCTTTTCCTGCTATAAAAAGATACACAAGTAGCAAAGAAGACAAGTAAGTTGTTTCAAAGCACTGCTGATTAGATATTTTTCAAGTGCTCTTCAATAAAGTGTGTCTAGTTTGATCTATCCCTTCATCATAAATATTTTTTTTAAAAAGTAGATAATGTCAGATCATGGGCATTATTTGAAGACATTTCAGTCAGGGAAAATAATGAATTGTGTAGACACTTATTATGGTTACAATAAGATACTAGAGTCTAAATTTTGCATAATCATTACCTAGTACAATCATTACCTTGTACAAGTTCACATCCCATCTGTTTAAAATGAAGGGAAGTTCTTGGCCTCTGAGCTGAAGACAATAACATGAACTTTGCTGTTTATAAAATTTATTTTGTTGCTAGCGAGCAGTCTATGCAGGTAGTTTCTTCTAATCCCTGAGGGAGAAAGAAAAAAGATTCTAAGGTCATTAGTGTGCAGAATTATCTCAAACACAATAGATTTTCCTCATGACAAATCACACATAATCTCCATAGCAACCTCACATAATTATGCATAAGATTTCAATGTAGTAACAAAAATATGCATGGCAGGAATTGTAAAGAATAGCTATATAGGGTGAGACAGATGTGGGGGTAGATGGTGTATAGAAAGATTGAAAAGCGGCTGTTCTAAGATTTAAAATGAACAAAAGACAAAAAAGATCGCCTGCTTTGTGTTTTGGAGAGTGGTGTCATTAAGTCAGTACATTATCTGGGAATTGGATACCAAGGGCTGAAATACCTACTAGTAATACAGAGGTTCCTGCTAGTGCCACAATAGTTAGTGCAATGTCACCAGCCTTTTATTATAAATCCTACTTTATGATGATCTAAAATTTTTCTACGGGTTGTAACTTGGCATGCAAGATCTAAACACGGCAGCAGTTTTATATTTTCAAATCTTGTTTTGATCTGTTTGGACATCTTTGACTAATGGGAGTGCAAAAATAATATGTATAATTTTGTTGTCTTTTTTTTAAAGACTTAGAATTCAAAGATTGTTTGTAACTAAAACATGTACATTGTGCAGAGTGGTAGCTCAAAGGTTCTAGTCTTCTTTTTCAGTAGTCTCTCCTCCAAACCCAGCATGCACAAAAAAGTTACATATCTAAATGTTAAAAGTAACTATTCTTCATTCACAAAATGTACAGTAATACTTCAAAGCATGCAAGTGGGATTTCATTGCCCAGTGCCGTGTATTAGTATCCAATCCTCATGTGGGGGGTAGTTAGTGTGCGTAGGTGTTGTGCATTAGCAATACAAATAAAAACGTAGATTACACAGTATATGCTTGCAGATTCCAATACTTGTGACACAATGAGCTCAATATAGGAACCAATCCTTCAAGGTACTAAATGTCTCTTGTGAGGTGCTAAGCACTCTCAACTTTCATTGACTTCTATAGCAGTTGAGAATTTTCAGTAGTTTTAAGGATCAAACTGGCACTCAAAAGGCTAATGCTCCTATAAGAATGCATTGCTATGATTTAAAAATTCTTTCATCTCAAAGATTTAATCATGATGGGCTGATCCAAAATTCAGTGTCTAATCTGGCAATCTGGTCCAGTTCTAAACTGAAGTCAGTGCAAGGTTTGATGATGTAGAAATGTAGAGCTGGAAGGGACCTGTAGAAGTCATTTAATCCCACTCCTGCACTGAGGCAGGACTGAGTATACAATCATCCCTGATAGGTATTTGTCTAACCTGTCCTTAAAAATTTGAAATGATGGGGTTCCACAATCTTTTAGTAATTTATTCCAGTGTTTAAGTATCCTTATAGTTAGAAAATTTTCCTAATATCTAACCTAAATCTCCCTTCTTGCAGATTAAACCCATTACTTCTTGTCCTACCTTCAGTGGCCATGGAGAACAACTGATCACTGTCCTCTTTATTACAGCCCTTAACATATTGGAAGACCGTTATCAGATCCCCTCTCAGTCTTCTTTTTTCAAAACTAAACATTCCTCCTAGGTAACCTCATAGGTCAAGTTTTCTAAATCTTGTAGCACTTTTGTTGTTCTCTTCTGGTCCAATCACTTTCCTAAAGTGTGGCACCCAAAACTGGACACAGTTCTGCTGAGGCCTCACCAGTGCTGAGTAAAGTGGGACACTTACCTTCTGTGACTTACACGATACTCCTATTAATATACTCCAGATTGATGTTAGCCTTTTTTGCAACTGCATCACATGATTAGCTCATATTCAATTTGTGATTCATTATAACTCCCAGATCTTTTTCAGCATTAATACTGCCTAGTCAGTTATTCCTTGTTTTGTATTTGTGAATTCTATTTTTCCTTCCTAAGGGTAGTACTTTGCACCTGCCTTAATTGAATTTCATCTTGTTGATTTCAGACTAATTCTCCAATGGGGCTTCAGTGGCCTCTGGCTCAAACCCTATCAGAATGTTGCATTCACTTCAATTAACATTTTAGCGTTGTTGTTTTTTTAAAGTTAAAAAGACAAAATAAACTAATGCATAAAAACTACTTTCAGCTAATGCTACATACTTGATTTAAACTAAAGAATTCAAGAAAATTCAGAGATAAAGAATCCAGCAAAATTTAAGCCCTTGTGGAAGTGGCTAAAACTGCATAAATTCCAGTGTAGATAGAAGACATTATTTACACCATGTTTAAATTTCCTCTCCATCTATAATTTCATCCATTGTGACCATGTGTTAAGGTGGGCGTGTGGGAGAGATAAGTGTGCTGTTCTCACATTGTGGGCTCTGTTTTTGTGTGTGAGACGCCCCTTGACAAAAAGGGACATTAAGCTGGGTTATCGAAGCACATCCATTTTGGTCCACAGGTGAAAAAAAAACTATAAGTTTACCAGCATTCTCAGCTGTTTTATTTTTCTTTGAGTTACTTGTTCATACACTACGAACACAAAGAATCTATGTGAAACTTCAAGCAAACTTGATGAGAATCACCAGTTTCATCAACAAACTGGCAAGTTACTCCATCCTCCCCATCTCTAAGCCTACCTGGAACCTAAACCTACCTTTCCCCCCCCCCCCCAGATTCTCTGGTTCCTCCCTTTCTCCAACAGGCCTTAGAACTCTCCCCGTTCTTTACCTTTTACTGTTTCAGGGGGCTTGTAAACCTGAAAACTCCTCTCTCGTCTCTCCCTACATCTGATGGCAGACAGTTGGCCTATTCCTACATCAGCTGCAGTGTGGTCAACAGAAAGGAGGATCACTACACTGCAAACACCACAGCATATTCTTAGGGACTAGCAACCTGCCCAGCACTCCATCCTTTTTGAGTAGGAATGGGGCTGGAAAGAGGATGCCTTAGGAGAATGATTTCAGTGAGACTGCTTGTAGTCCCCTGGAAAATAGCAAAAAGAAGTTTCTGGGACCCTATCTCTTACCTCCTTTCATTAGCTTTACACCAGTGTAATTCCATTGACTTCTTTGGGGTCATTCCTGATTAACATGGGTAAAGTGAGTCAGGTCCATAGTAGTCTTGTTTCCAGATGAGTCAGAAAGAATCCACTTTCTCCTTGTATTTCAGTTTCTTTTGCTACCAGTCCCTGCCAAAATCAGAGAGGGGTGAATTGTGTGAAAACAAAACAAACAATTCAACAAACTTTCTAGTCTGTCATAAAAGGGGTTGATAGAGTTCATATTCAATTCTGAGTGAAGGATTAGGTGGTTTCTTATTTCATTTGAACTGTTTCAAATATCTTTAGTTTATTACCTTGTGGCTATCATCAGAGCCATTATATCACACCTTGGCCAATGCTTAGGCACAATAAGTAATATTGAGAACAAAGCTTAAGCCTGGATTTTGTACTTCCTTCATAAATTTAAATACAGTGATGACCAATGTGTATTGTGCTAAATAATGTGGGATATCCTCTGACATCATATAATGAATTATGTTAACCACAATCCAATTTTCTGCTGAGATATAATGGCTTTTGGTTCTGAGAACTTCTCCTAAAATGCACTAATGGTTTTGAATTATCTTTTATAAAAGTCTCAGCATTATTTTAGTATACTCTTATTTTTTTTGTTCAGATAATGATCATCATTCAAAATGTTTACAAATATCAGACATAATTAATACATGGTTGCGAAATCTACATATTTGCATGTATGAAATGTAATAGATTGAACTACATTATTAAAATTCCCTTCCAAATAAAACAAATGTAGTTGAGGAAAATAAAAGAACTGAAGCTATAACTAAGATTTCATAGAACCAAGGAAGCAAGTATTGCATCCTGTTGAACTCTATTAACATTTCATACCACAAGATGTTCTCTCTGCTAATATAGAACATAATAAGATGATTTGTCAGTAGATATATGCTGAACTTCTTATTCAACTCTCAGTATATTTTATTTGCATATAAAGTGGCACATTTACACTCCACAATAACTAGCCCTGAAGGAGCAATGTTTAATAGGAGAATATAATTATTCTACTCAGCTTATAAACATTTTCTTTGGGGTAGTGGGCAACCATTTAGAACATGCTTCATAATCATTCACGTAAATTATCTTAATATTACAAAACTGAGCCAGGAAATATTTAAGTTGCAAAAATGTTGTGATTTTATTTTAATGAAAGATCTATATTTTCCTTGTATGACAAAATGGATGAGGTAATATCTTTTATTGGACCAACTTCTGTTGGTGAGAGAGACACGCTTTTGAGGTTATACAGAGCTCTTCTTCAGGTCTGGGAAATGTACTCAGAGGCCTTGGCTACACTGGCGCTGTACAGCGCTGCAACTTGCTGCGCTCAGGGGTGTGAAAAAAACACCCACCTGAGCGCAGCGAGTACAGCGCTGTAAAGCGCCAGTGTAATCAGTGCCTGCAGCGCTGCATGCTCGCTCGCTGCACTACAAGCTACTCCCCTCAGAGAGATGGAGTACTACACTCGCGCTTCACAGTGCTGCCCCGGCAGCGCTGTGAAGTCCTGAGTGTAGGCAAGGCCAGAGTGTCACAGCTAAATACGAGGTGGAACAGATTGTTTAGCATAAGTAGTTAACACATATTTCAAGGGACCACTCAAGGTGAAATGATCAGTTAACACATTTCTAGCCACGGGATGTGGGGGAGGAAGAGGGGGAAAAAGCTGGAGGAAGAGGGATAGTGGGTTATAGATTGTTGTACTAGGCCATAAATCCAGTGTCTTTATTCAGTCCATGATTTTTACTGTTTAGCAAAGTTATGAATATAAACTCCCATGCTTATCTTTTCTGATTCAACCATTTTAGAAGTCATGTTAATAAAGGTCAGTGTGCTCTCTACCTTTTTAGGCCTGACTATGCATCAAGGTTCTGTGTTTTAAGGATACATATATTATGTTCATAGGCGCCGACTCCATGGGTGCTCCGGGGCTGGCGCACGCATGGGGAAAAATTAGTGGGTGCTCTGCACCCCCAAGCAGCCAAGCTCCCCTCATCCCCCACCCCATCTCCTCCCCTGAGTGCGCTGCATCCCCGCTCTTCTACCTACCTCCCAGCGCTTCCCACCCGGCCGCCACCAAACAGCTGTTTGGCGGCATTAGCAGGGTCCGGGAGGGAGGGGAGAAGTGATAACATGGCACACTCAGGGGAGAAGGAGGGGAAGAGGCGGGGCTGGGGCGGGGATTTGGGGAAGGGGTTGGAATGGTGGCGGGGCAGGGGTGGAAAGAGGCGGGACGGGGTGGGGCCTCATGGATGGAGTGGAGTGGGGGCAGGGCCGGAGGCAGAATGGGGGTCAAGCACCCACGGGAAAGCAGGGAAGTCGGCGCGTATGATTATGTTTGTGATAATATTATGTCATATACTGCATTATACAGAAACTGATTATAATAAAGCTAATTAATTATTCTAATGTTTCTAAAGGGCTTTTAGTAGGTCTGACTGAATACAGAGCATGTTTCTAAGGCATTTTCATGATGTTTTATTTTTTTATGACACTGTTTCTTGTAAAGTTTTACTGTCTCAATATTTTTCAGAATTTTAATATGTGACCTCAGGGTGAAGGAGGGAGAAGAAACAATAAAGTTAATTGGATTGGGCAATGTGTAATTAAGGATAGAATTTAGCCCATTGTAATGCCTTAACCTCTTGGTTGGTGTGGGATTTTCCTTTCTTCCTTAGCAGATACATCATAACATGTGGTGCTTGTGGGCCGGATACTGATTGCATTTACACAATCTGGATGAACGCCATTGATTTTTAGATGAATTGCTCCAGATATATACCAGCATAAATGAGATCTGAATCTGATTGATTGTCTCAATATCACATTTTCCACGTTTGCTAAGAGGAAGGGTGATTTATGCTGAGCTCTGATTTTAACTTCTGACCCTTTACCTAAACCCCAGCACCCTGGTCTACAGCCAGTAATTTAACTTCTGGTAGGAAAGGGAGGAAAAGTGAAAGCTCTGAGGGTCATCCAGTTCTCTGAAGGTCAGCCAGCTTGCTCTTTGATCCACAAGGCTGCAATGTCTCCAAATGGTGATAGAGCACATCCTGCCTGTTCTGCTTTCACTTTCTACCAATCATAAGAAGAAGAATCCAATGCATGTGTCTTGAACTCAGGTCTCCCACAATGAAATGCAATGTATGACTACTGCAACAAAATGTATGATCTTTGGAAAGACTACATTAGACTGCCCTGAGTTGACCTTTATTAATTATTTATTTGTGGTGGTGATGGTGTTATTAAGCACTCAAATTTGTACCAGACACTTCCCAGAAGACATGGTCCCTGGGCTGAAGAATTTACAACTTGATGACCATGGAAGGCAGGGGACAGGCTGAGTAAAGACAAATATTATAGCAGGGCAATCATATGCAACTCAATTTATGCATACACATATCTTGGCAATTCTGTAATACTTTGAAGTGGAAGATAATAAAGATAGTACTATTGACTCACAAAGGCCCCAGTAGAGCAAAGTACTTAAGCAAAGGCTTAAAGTAGTTTGTTGAATAGGGAGGGATTTAAGCATGTGCTTAATGTTGATATTAATGACAATAATGTCATTTTATCCCTTGTTTGGCTTTAGAATTCTGTTTTCACTTAAAAACTAGGGGGCAAACTACCCCTCACTCAACTCCCATTAAATTCAATGAGTGATATTTATGATGGCACAATCTGGCCATAGGTAATTGTTAGTTTCGTAAATGTTATATTTAAAAAGTACTATATAAATATTTCTATTTTTATTTCAGAGCAGCAGCCGTGTTAGTCTGTATCCGCAAAAAGAACAGGAGTACTTGTGGCACCTTAGAGACTAACAAATTTATTAGAGCATAAGCTTTCGTGGATTACAACCCACTTCTTCGGATGCATACAGAGTGGAATAAATATTGAGGAGATATATATACACACATACAGAGAGCATAAACAGGTGGGAGTTGTCTTACCAACTCTGAGAGGCCAATTAAGTAAGAGAAAAAAAACTTTTGAAGTGATAATCAAGATAGCCCAGTACAGACAGTTTGATAAGAAGTGTGAGAATACTTACAAGGGGAGATAGATTCAGTGTTTGTCAGTGGTTTTGTTCAGTGATGTGTGGTTGCTGGTGAGTATTTGCTTTAGGTTGGAGCGTTGTCTGTAAGCGAGGACAGGTCTGTCTCCCAAGATCTGAGAGATTAAAGGATCATCTTTCAGGATAGGTTGTAGATCTCTGATGATGCGCTGGAGAGGTTTTAGTTGGGGGCTTCCATCAACGTGCAAAGGCTGAAATTGTGGAAAAGCAACATCACTTGCCCCATAACCTCAGCCATGCTGAACACAACGCCATCTACAGCCTCAGAAACAACCCTGACATCATAATCAAAAAGGCTGACAAACCACTGACCCAGGAACCTATCCTTGTAACAAAGCCCGATGCCAACTCTGTCCACATATCTATTCAAGTGACATCATCATAGGACCTAATCACATCAGCCATACCATCAGGGGCTCGTTCACCTGCACATCTACCAATGTGATATATGCCATCATGTGCCAGCAATGCCCCTCTGCCATGTACATTGGCCAAACCGGACAGTCTCTACGCAAAAGAATTAATGGACACAAATCTGACATCAGGAATCATAATACTCAAAAACCAGTGGGAGAACACTTTAACCTGTCTGGCCATTCAATGACAGACCTGCGGGTGGCTATCTTACAACAGAAAAACTTCAAAAACAGACTCCAACGAGAGACTGTTGAGCTGGAATTGATATGCAAACTAGACACAATCAACTCAGGATTGAATAGGGACTGGGAATGGCTGAGCCATTACAAATACTGAATCTATCTCCCCTTGTAAGTATTCTCACACTTCTTATCAACCTGTCTGTACTGGGCTATCTTGATTATCGCTTCAAAAGTTTTTTTTCTCTTACTTAATTGGCCTCTCAGAGTTGGTAAGAAACTCCCACCTGTTTATGCTCTCTGTATGTGTGTATATATATCTCCTCAATATTTATTCCACTCTATATGCATCCGAAGAAGTGGGCTGTAGTCCACGAAAGCTTATGCTCTAATAAATTTGTTAGTCTCTAATGTGCCACAAGTACTCCTGTTCTATTTTTATTCTTAATTCCACAGTACTTTAAATGAAAGCAGTCAAGGGGAAAATGGCAATTTAAGAAATGTCAGAGCTCCAGCAAGTAGAATGACTTTGAACATGTTTTTGTACTATGATATGACATATTGTATATCGAAAAAGACATAGACAAATAATGATCACAAAGGTAACATTTAAAAAACAATGGGAAATCACCAGTCTGCATTACTATGCTAATCTTTCATAGTAAGACAAACGGAAGAGAGGAAGACAAAAAGAGTATCATACTTTTTAATTAATGTTTATTTCTGTAAGTAACTGAAGAAAATAAATACATATATTTAGCTTATTCTCAATTTTCCATTCAAAAATGAAAATCATGCAGATGTTTCAGCTACAGAAAGCTGTTCATCAGAGTTTCAAACTCAAATATCTAAACTTAGGATCAAAGTGGTTTTAATCTCATGCTGCCTAAATATTCAAACAGTTCCAAGTGCGGGAGTCAAAGGACTTGCTGAAGAAGAAGATCAATTTGTCACACTCTCATTAGCAATGCACTTCGGCTTTGAGGGAAGGAGGGCTCAGTTAAAGCTGGAGAGAGAGAGGAAGGAATGGTTGTGCACCTATGGGGGTGTGTAGAGGGGCTGGTGTCAGAGTACGTGATGGGAGCATGTATTTACCATATACAAATAACTTTTTTTCTTGGTGATTTCTTACATAATTGTCAGGCTTATAATCAGTGAAAGGGGATTTCACAAAGAGAGAGGAGAAGAGTTAGGGGAGCGAAAGATAGGAATGAAACTGCACTTTTTAAATCCATGTGGCTATGGGTGGATTGGTTGTCTTTGAAAAAGTGTTTTATTTTATCAGACTTAACAGCAGCAGGGAAAGAACTTTTGGGCCTAAACCAAAAGGAAAGGAGCACCTTGATTGTGTATTTACATTGGATATTGGTTTCAAGTTCTCAAGTTATAAGAGCTTTTTTTTTTACATATAATTTTGTTCTCCCCGTGAGATTTTCAGGCTCTTGTGGTTCTAAAGAACTTTGACCTAGGACTGTATGTATACCTCAAAAGATGGTGGAGTGATAAATACTCATCATGCATGGTTGAACAACAGGTATGCAGCCATGATATAGCTCTTGAGTCTACTATTCTGGTATGAAGATTAAAGCTCATTACAGCCTCTTTAGTGCTCTATTCTGGCGGAGCAAAGTTTTACCTGCCTATTCCACAGGTCCTGGACATAGTTGGGACATAGCTGGAATGCAGTGGTGAAAGCTATTAGAAGACCACAGGGTGGAAAGTAACTGAGTTTTCTGTTATCCCCATCCAGGGCCAGCTCCAGGGTTTTTGCTGCCCCAAGCAGCGCAAAAAAAAAAAGAAAAGAAAGAAAAAGCCGCGATCAGGATCAGCTCTACTGCCGCTGCTTCAGTCTTCGGCAGCAGTTCGGCGGCGGGTCCTTTGCTCCGACAGAGACCGAGGGAGCTGCCACCGAATTGCCGCCGAAGAGCCGGACGTGCCGCCCCTCTCCGTTGGCCACCCCAAGCACCTGCTTGCTGGGCTGGTGCCTGGAGCCGGCCCTGTCCCCATCTCCATCCCAGTGGAAATTCACTAAGTGAAAGTTCCAGCAAAAGTCAAATTTGTGGTACTGATGATGCTGTCTCAGAAGGAGGCTTTATGTCTGCAGTATGACAGGAGCAGCCGTGGCCTATCGGTCACTGAGAAAATCAATGACTTGGCAATTGTGACCAGAAAGCTGCTTCTGTTAAGTTCAAACTTATCGATATCCCAGGCAGATAATAAGAACTGCTCCATTCAAATGGCAGAAAACTCTTTCAAGATAGCAGTAGAGCTGTAATAATGGACTTTGTTTCTGGAACTAACCACATTATTTATGTGATCTTCAGGGAGGAGAAAGATTTGAAGGTAGCAAACGCTGTTCCATGGACTTCTACTTTTTTTTTATTCCTTACAAAAGGTCCTACGGTCTCAAGGGTGACCAGACAGCAAGTATGAAAAATTGGGACGGGGGTGGGGGGTAATAGGAGCCTATATAAGTAAAAGACCCAAACATCAGGACTGTCCCTATAAAATTGGGACATCTGGTCACCCTAATGGTGATCTCTGAAATATATGAAGGCTTCTCAGTCACACAGCCACAACAGGCAACATATGCCAGTGATTCAACTACCTGTTCACAAACAAGAAAAAGGAAAGGAAGAAAACCAAAGGAAGAAAAAATCCAAAGCAACTCCACTCCATGATCAAAAACTGAAAAACTGCCTGTGGGGGTGGCGTAAGCAGCTCATTTAAATGAGCCTTCTGCTCATTGCCGGTCCCAGTTCTCCCTCCCACCACAGCTGTGTAACCAGTGGTAGATACTACAGCCTTAAGAAAGAAGAGACATGCCCACTTGTGGGCTGGTTTGGGTTCCTTATTAAAAAAATTAATACATAATAACATGATTCTGTGATTCTGTCTCTGAATGTCCCTATCCTGACTCCTGCCAGATTACAGGATAGGGCATTTTGAGGGTCTTATCCCTGGTGATGATCCACCCCATTACTTTGTGCATATGAGTGACTCATCATGAATAAGTCAGTATGAAGTATTTGGCTAGGTTCCTGAAGCCAGCTGTAATCAAGGTGGGTTCAGATTCCATGCAACCTGTAAAAAATCAGATCCGAATTTTGTCCAATACAGCTGGCTCAGATCTAGGCCCCCATTCTCGTCCCTTGCCAAAAATGCCCTCTCCAGGATCCTCCCAAACTTTCCTTAGTTGTTTTCTTGTGAGGTGAGACTATGGCCTGATCCTGAACCATTCCCTCCTGAAACTAACTGTCCCCATCAGGCAGAACTTGGGCTGCTATCCATGTCCTTTAGCTTCTTGGGGCTCCAGGAAACTAAGGGCCAATGACTCTGAAATCCACATAGGAATTTGGCGAGAGAAAACAGTCTGACCTCTTCCCCCATAAAGCAGCAGGAACTGAGAATAATTCCTTGTAATGTAGTTGCTACATTGCCTGCAGGGACTAGATGCTCCATAAGACTTGTTGAAGTAGCTAGGGAACTTTGTGGGGTTCTTAGCAGTTGTGTTAGGAATTACATGCCATACCTGCTAGTGTGTGGTTCCTAAAGGACCCTAGGGGTTTCCCTAGCTACATTACTAAGGCTTATGAGTCTCTCTCTGTGCCCTACAGTCAGTGTAACCATGCTGATTGGAAAGGTTGTCAGGTTACTCCCCAAAAAGAAAATAAATTAAAATGTTGGGGCACCCATCATTAAGGGCTGCGCAGAGAAACAAAGCCTGAGGGGGCATCCACCTCTCCTGGATAATCATTAAAAGTTTCCCCTGAGATCTGGCTGATCTGCTTTCTGTGTTTTTACCAAGTGCTTGCCCTTTATCACCTTCCTATGATGCTCCCAAGGCTCACAGTGAAATTTGTTCAACTGTTTGCAATCACACCAACCCGGCCATCCATCTCCATCCAGTCACGCAGAAAAATTCCAAAATGTCAAAAGTCATGGACATTTTTCATTAGCTTCAGAATCCAGAACTCTTATGCTAGCCCTGGTCTTATTTATAACTTACAAGGAGAGCAGTATATTCATTTTTTTTATTACTCGAAAGCTTGTTAGATCAGTTTTAAAACAAAACCTACAAAATGCACAGGAGCCAAAATATCTGTCATTTCTGTAATGTTAGACGACTCTCCCAGTAGTCATAATACAATTGGCATGCTGCACTATTGATGGTACGTGCTAAACATGTCAAGCAGGTTAAAGGTGGCCTGTTAATTCACTTTTATCCAACCTTCTCTCATCAGTGATCTAATGCACTCTCTTGAACTATAATAATGATGAATTGTGTGGTTACTTTTAAAAAAAATTGAAACTACTTTTCATTAATCAAGGGCTTTCTCTTTGCAAAGTAGATTTTGGAAATATTTATGGCACAGATGGATACTGCAACTGTTGCTACTGTGCTTGCTACTTCAGCCACGGTGTGGAATGACTCTTGGAGTATTGGAAGTTAATGACCAGATTTTCTATCAACAAAATCCAAAACATAGACCCTTGATTTCTTATTATTAATTATGGCATTACTACTTTTCTATGTAGTTTTGCTTAAAACGTTTGTGCTAAGTCTATATTTAACATAGCACAAGAAACCACCATGATAAAATGAATTTTGTTTTTCTTCAGCTTTTGGTCGATAGGCTTTATAACTCACATTACCACTTTCATATATTTAATATATTTAATATATGCATCCGAAGAAGTGGGCTGTAGTCCACGAAAGCTTATGCTCTAATAAATTTGTTAGTCTCTAAGGTGCCACAAGTACTCCTGTTCTTTTTGCGGATACAGACTAACACGGCTGTTACTCTGAAACCTGTCATATATTTAATGTTTGTTGTCATAAAATGTGTTTAAAATAGAGGGAGATCAGCAGTATATCCAAATTGTTTGAAAGCATTTAAGTCTTCAGGAAAATTTTCCAATAGGCCTCTAAATTTGCACCCATCCTACAATTGGATGCCCAGGGGTGGACCTCTGTATCTGTGCAGACCCCATTGACTTTAGTGGGACTTCACACAAGTATCCATCTGCATGGATTCATTTTGAGGATTGGGGTTAAATTTGTGAATATACCCTATTATTGTAACCCTCCACTTCTTCCCTATCTCCTCCATCCTCTACCTTTCTGGCTCTATGAATTGATGTTGTGAGTTCCTCAGGGCAGTGACCAGGACCAAGAATCTAAAAAGTGACTAGTCATTTTGGATGCCCAATCTGAGACACCTTTATGATTTTCCTAAAGTGCTGAGAACCCATCATCTAAAAATTAGATGTATTTAAGATGTGCTAAGCTGAGCACCCAAAAATTGAGACATCAAAATCCCCAGTCACTTCTGAAAATCATTAACCATGGTTTTATTTTTTTTCTGCAACTTGCTTAAACAAAAACCTGCATTTTCACAAGCAGATTTACACAATTGCACATACAAATCCCCCATTAATGGATTAAAATATGTTTACTTATTCAAGTGCAAGGATTCTCTGCCAAGAGTTGGGTACATAGGCAAATTTTGCTGGCTTGGTTTAAAAATGTGACATTTGGTCGGTTGCAGATGTTTGCATAGTAAAATGATCTTATGGACACTTGCAGAATACAATAGAAAGAAAATTTACGGAAAATACAAGTCTTCCCACAAAACACTTTGTTTTTGTATTTGTGCACAGCACTCGTCAATGGATTTCAAAGCAAACCAGGTTCTAAACAGACTAAAAAGAAACACTCTCTGAAGGATGTCAGTATAAGGAAGGATCTTTGTGTTTATTCCTCCAATTTGCCTTTTAACCTTTAGTAATAACAGATTATCCCTATACTTGTCACAGTAGGTGAAAACCCTGGTATGCTGACACTATGGCATCTGCATTTAATTCAAACTTTAGCCAGATTGAGTGGCTCCAAAGGATAAATAAAGTCCTTCAACTGCAGCCATGTGCAGTAATAGATCTTTGAAGAGATTTAGTTACACTTACTAGCATAAGGTTACATTTTTCCTTATTTCACTGAAAGCTTCTTCCAAACCCATAATGAAAATGACAGAAATTATACTCTTGTGACAATGTCATATACAGTCTAGCAACATGTGTTGAATAACACACAACATTAAACAAAGAATTTGAAGTTGAGCATCCCATTTATTTTTTTAAATAGATTTCTATCCTGCTTTTCACAGCCCCCAGGAGCCATTATTATTATTGAACTGGAAATATTTCTTATAATTACTAAACTTAGTAAAGAAGGTCTTAGAGTTTTCAATAATTTTCATGACTGGTAAAATATTGGTTACATAAACAATATAAATAAGCAAAATATTATTTATATCAATTTAGATTTCAGCCTGGCAAATGTTTAGGCACCTGAATAACTTTATAAATGTGAGTTCAATCAAAGTCATATTTACACAATCAGTTTTTTTGGCATATAGACTTACAAGAGGGCTGCAGTCTGAACCAGCACATGACTGTTACCAAGGTGTACTTCTGCTATTGTACTTCATCAAAATAGGGCATGGTCCTTATGGCTGTGTCCCTGAGCAAGCTCAGGGATAGAGCCAGGTGGGAAATTAATTTCAAATTTTTGCCCCATTCTGCAGAGGGACAAAGCTGAGACCTTTCAAACATTTTCATGAAAACTGTGTGTGACAGGCCGGCCCACCCACCCACTAGTGTGGTAGTCAGTGTACTTACCTGTGTTATGGGAGAGTGAAGTTGAAGTCCCTGCTCTGAACAGAACTTGAACCTAGATCTAGGTGTCTCATGTTCCAGGGGAATGCCCTAACCCCCAGGCTACTGGCTGTTCTGGGGTAGGGCCCCCTCTCTCTCAGAAATTCCATCCAGGACCCTGAGAAATTGTGTAGCTGAAATTGATGCTTTCCTGTGAAAAGTTTGTTTTGACGAATGAGGATTTTCTGACCAAAAAACACACCCCATTTTGTCAAAAAATTCCTCACCAGGTCTCCTCGGGGAGCTTTTGTGGGCTAGTAGCCCTGGAAGGCATTGGTCCCTCTCGCTGTGCTTTTGGCATGAGACATGTTTAGTTCCCTATGGAAAGGACTGTCTGTTATATAGGTTACATATTTCTGTGGACTGCTATATATAAAAGGGCCACTTCCATAGTAGTTCTGTTTGGAGTGTTTATTATACAAGTCCAATATATAAGACATATGCCATTCAGAATATACAGAATTAACAGTTGCCATATAGTCTTGTTCTGCATGGAGTGGAGCAAGTTGCCTCGTATAGAAGGCTTGTTCAGCAGGCTGTAACTGTTTTGGACAAATTCCATGTTTTCCACTTCCTGTGAAATGTATTGCAGTCTAGAGATTTCATGTCAGTGACTTTCCCTCTCTCTTCCAATGCCTGATCCAGGAGTGGCAAAAACTATCCCTCAGCACCAGCACGACACAGTTTTATCAGCTGAAAATTAATCCATCTCTAAATCCATTCCCCACAGATGCAGATTACCAGCTGGATGCCTGAATCCAGCTGGTAACATTCGCATTGCATTACAGTATTATATGGACTTTAGTGCTTCTTTTCCTGATCAAAGCCTGTACTAGTATGTCTCTGATTAGACTTTCACATTCAGTTGACATGGGTGAATTTATCTGAGCATGCTCAGTTGAGTTAATCTGGCATCATTACTCATGGCCATTGTCTGTGTTAGGTGAGTCTAGAAGTCCTGCACACAGGGAAAGGGGTCACAGAGAAAGCTAACAAACTGAGCTGTGTAGCCTAAGGAAGGGAATGTTTTCTGTTTGTACAGTTATAGATGTAATTTAACCCTGAGTTCTGTTAGCGTAAGCCAGCAAATGCCAGGCTGCAGATCCCTGGCAGCAGTAAGTCTGTATGTAGAGAGGGTGCAGCGGTCAAAGTTGCCCATGCTCCATTCCTATTGGAGGTCTTTGGTTGGTGCAACTCCCAAAAGTATGTGGAGCCATCCTTATGGGGGCCAGGTCAGGCTAGTGCAAGATGCACTAATTCAGTGCCTCTGCTGGGCAACCTGCACTAGAGGGTCTTGGAGTCCCTGGCCAGGAGGCGCTGTAGTGGAATCCTGAGAGGAGGGCAGCAGTGATATCTGCTCAGTGGTAACTCCCACCTATGGCCCAGCTGCTCTTCCCTTCCCCCCTCGCCCCCGACACACACACACACACAAGGCAGGGAGGGTACAAATTACACACCTCACTGTCCAAAGGAGTGAATCTGAATTTATGGAGCTGAAATTCGGAAAACTGCAATAGGTGATGTACATCCCATGTAAATCCTGATTTTTGCTTCTTGATGGTGTCATTAGGGAGAGGCATGCGCTATACTTAAACATATTAGATTGAGAACCAGAAACTCATAGATTCTTGCCCTGGTTCTGACACCGACTCTCTTTGGGACATTGGGCAAATCACTTAACTGTTTTCTGTCTTAGTTTCCTCACCTATAAAATGGGGATAATAATACTTATGAGGATTAATTAGTTGTTGAGACATATTATGCCAGTGATTTTTTATTTTTTTAAAGCAGACGTTGTTTCCAATGGGGGAGTTCTGCTTAGAAATCAATGGCTTGATGGCGGTGTGAGGTTTATAAAGCAATTTAAAAATGTGAAGAGCTGTATAAGTACTTAGCATTATTATTCATAAGTAATCAACTGTTCAATTGACAAGTATAATAGGATTCCTCTTACTTACACTTTTGATTTTAAATTAATAGAGGCCAAAATTACATGTCTATAGAATTTCTGCATTTTTCTGGGAGCAAGTATATGAGAAAAGCAGCCGCCCGAGGTTAGACTAATGGTATCAGTACAGAAAGGGCTAGTGGCCTGATGCCATTTGTCATCCACTGCTAGGAAAAGAAGCAAAATACAATAATTCCTTTCTATAGTCTCCCAATACACAACTGTTGTGGGTATTATAGTGATATTTGTTCTGATTTGTTATGAGGTATGCCTCTAAGAGATTACAAAGCAGAGGGGACAGTGGTATTTGTAAGAGTTATAGTGAAAATCGTGAACTTTTCAATCCATTTACCAAAGTGCTTAGAATTCTCATTTCAGAGCAGGTAAAGCTATAATGAACATTGGATGAAAAACTTATCTATCCAGAGCATTTTAATGAAAGACAAAGCAAAACAATAAATAAATAAATAAAATCCATGTATATGCAGTGGATTTTGGCTACTCTTGTTACAAAATAAGGGGGTGGGGGGGAAGGTGGGAGAAGTGCCCAAACTGGTCATGTTTGTATTATCACTGAACCTTTTGGTATGTCTCAACTAAGACCATATGTTCTACTTATTTTCAAAGTCATGGTTTAAGAAAGAAAAAGATTTTCTGGATCAAGCTGCAGAATGGTGCTTTATTTCATAGACTTCAGTCTTGAACAGCTACCAGTGCACATGCCAGAATGGTTGGTTGAAATTGGCAGAATGCTAAAAGCCCTTGTCTCTAGCAGATCATGTGAAAAAATGATCTGTGGTATGTAGACCTCTGTTTCTACTGATCTGTTTCTGGCCTTCTGAGCAGTAATTTTTTAGGAAACTAGATAATGATCACTGAAACAGAAGAGAGGAAATGTATTGAAGAACGTGAGGTTGCTCTTCAGCATGGCAATTTTCCAACCTTCTGTCCTAATAGCGTCACAGAAAATAAAATGCATTGCAGCACAGATACTTGTTTTTTCCAGGGAGAATTTCTCTTTATGCAAGGATGTATCTCAGAAAGTTGCTAAATTATTAAAATGTTTAAGCAATATTTTCTAATGATAAGCATCGCTGAGTCGTTTGAATTAACTCTGATTCTGAGAAAAAAAAGAAATTGGCATCATTGTGGAGAGCTTAATGAAAATCTTTGCTTACTGTGTAATGATGGTCAAAAAAATAGAGAGAAAAATTGGGATTAAAGCTCGTTGGGAAAAAAATGTGGAAAATTTAGACTTTTTGTCAAAAAAACATAGAAAACTCAATTATCCATTGAAAAATAGTTTTGATAGACATTTTTCAACCAGTCCTAGTTAGGCGTTATAAAGAATGGGGCAGAAAATAATTCTGAAAATGTTATAATGCTTTCTTACAACACGTTGAATTAATTGCCACAAAATATCACTGAGGCCAGGAACTTTATATGATTTAGATATTTATATGGATAGTAAGTACATCTACAATTACATTAGGTAGGATAAAAAAATTTGAAGACTAAACATAAACTCTCATTCTTTAGGTATAAGCCAAAAGAAAACTTCTCTGTGAGCAGATCATTCTATAGTTATCCAATTTTGGGGTTCTTGTACCTTCCTCTGAAGAGCTGGTTCTGGCTACTGTCAGAGACAGGATATAGGATTAAATTGACCACTGGTTTGATCCAGTATGGCAGTTCTTATATTCCTCTGATGCTGTTTTTTAAATAACTTATTTACTGAAGACAATGAAAATATCAATATAATGGATACATTCTACATATAGAATTTTGCAGTCCACCTAACATTGGTACATAGATACCACAGGGAAATACTTCAGAAATGCCTCCAAATAGATAGGTTTCAGAGTGGTAGGCGTGTTAGTCTGTATCTTCTGATGAAGTGGGTTTTAGCCCATGAAACCTTATGCCCAAGGTGCCACAAGGACTCCTTGTTGTTTTTCCAAATAGATAGTCCTCTATAAATACACTCCTCGTATTTACCATTACTTTATATATTACAAATGAGCTGCTGGAACTAGGGGTGCTGGCGGTGCTGCCGCACCCCCTGGTTGAAATGGTTTCCATCATATACAGGGTTTACAGTTTGGTTCAATGTCTCTCAGCACCCCTACTATAAAAATTGTTCCAGCAGCACTGCAAAAGAACAGCATTTATCTATTCTATCTATTCACAATCTTATTGTTGGTATTGTCCCTAGTACTGTTTTGGGAGTGTGTGGAGGGGGGACGGGGGGAGGGGGTGTAAGTAGAGGGTGTTTATTTGCAATGTCCTACCGTGTCTCCAGCAGATCATTCTAGGTATATTTGTAGGTTATCATTTGTAATAGATTATACTGTTTTAAACTTTAAAATCTTTTTAGTTGTGTTTGGGACAAGTACCTCTTTTCTGTCAATAGGGGTATTTTTAGGTCATTTTATAGAATCATAGAATATTAGGGTTGGAAGAGACCTCAGGAGGTCATCTAGTCCAATCCCCTGCTCAAAGCAGGACCAACACAAACTAAATCATCCCAGACAGGGCTTTGTCAAGCTGGGCCTTAAAAACCTCTAAGGATGCAGATTCCACCACCTCCCTAGGTAACCCATTCCAGTGCTTCACCACCCTCTTAGTGAAATGGTGTTTCCTAATATTCAACCTATACCTCCCCCACTGCAACTTGAGACTATTGCTCCTTGTTCTGTCATCTTCCTCCACTGAGAACAGCCGAGCTCCATCCTCTTTGGAACCCCCCTTCAGGTAGTTGAAGACTGCTATCAAATCCCCCCTCATACTTCTCTTCTGCAAACTAAATAACTCCAGTTCCCTCAGCCTCTTCCCGTAAGTCGTGCCCCAGCCCCCTAATCATTTTCGTTGCCCTTTGCTGGACTCTCTCCAATTTGTCAACATCCCTTCTGTAGTGGGGGGACCAAACTGGATGCAATAGCCTCACCAGTGCCGAATAGAGGGGAACAATCACTTCCCTCGATCTGCAGGCAATGCTCCTACTTATACAGCCCAATATGCCATTGGCCTTCTTGGCAACGAGGGCACACTGCTGACTCATATCCAGCTTCTCATCCACTGTAATCCCCAGGTCCTTTTTTGCAGAAAGGGTAGGTATTTTTTCTCCTGATCTACAAAAGGCCTTTCGAAGATGAATGCTGTTTAATATTATAAATGTCCTTTCATGGATAGCCTAGAGGCAGGGCTGGCTCCCCAGGCACCAGCTTAACAAGCAGGTGCTTGGGGCGTCCAAGGGAGAGGGGCGTCACCTGCGGCAATTCGGGTGCGGCAGGTCCCTCACTCCCTCTAGGAGCGAAGGAGCTGCCGCTGAACTGCCGCCGCCGATCGCAGCTTTTTTTTTTTTTTTTGCTTGGGCTGGCAGAAATGCTGGAGCCAGCCCTGCCTAGAGGTGATCTTTCTCATATTCAGACAGTCTAGCCTTTTTTCTTTCCCTGTCCTGTATTCAGGTGTGTCCTCTTGTGTGCATAAATATGTACAATTAATACTTTTATTTACATACTACTCTGCTGTCAAAGTGCATTGTGACATATGCATGTACTGAAATCTGACTTCCTTTATACATATAGCCATATACTTTTTCATTTGTTTGCATGCCAATCCACACATTTAAACATGCCTTTGGTTCTTTTATTGCTTCTTGCTGCCTGAGGGATCTTGCCACCACCAGCAAATGTAAACTTTCATGTTGTTTTAAGTCCCACTTTGATTATCAGAATTGTTTCGTTTGACAATAGTAGCTTCTATTGAGAAATAATATCTGACAATATGTAAATAAAATACCGGTTCTTCTATCAGCCAGGTTTACAGTCATAGAAAAAACACATAAAAGCAAGAAACAAACAAACAAACAAAAACCAGGGCAGACACAAAAGAGTAAGAGTAAAAAAATATAATCTGATTGGTGGAGAAAGAGGAGAAATCTAATTTTTTTAGAGCACAAAGTCACATATGCAGAAGCTGAGTGCATATCATTCACGTTTACTTTTGATTGATTAGTCATAGTTACTGGAAGGGCGTGCAAGTTTGGCATCTTTCCCTACTCTTAATAGGCACCTAAGGTGACATCCACTGGTATCCCAGCTGGTGTCTCCACCTGTTTAACCTCTTAAAACTGGCACAGAGCATGATGTTTATATATTTAAGTGGTAAAGCGTACAGAAATAGGCCCAAGATTTAGTGAGAACACAATAATTGCTTTCCTTTTAACAGCAGGTGATTCATTTCCCACTGAGGAAAATATAATCCTGCTGCTTTAAGTGATAGTAGGAGCAACAGGGGAAAAATGCATGAGAAAACAGGAAATGTCACAGAGCTAGGTATTGGGAATTCCATTTGCAGATACCATGAAGCTCTGTCAGTATATAACATGACACTGTTAATTGATGGATTTAGTCAAACTGCCAAGAAAGTCATCAGATGATGTTTAATCACTAATTCAAAATTTTCAAAGTACAGAAAGTGGTAACAACTGTTCACTATTCGGTCTTCTCACTTCTGTTGCCCTGGCAGCTCTACCTACGGTTGTCAGTGAAAAGTTGAAAGTATGAATACTCATAACAGCTTCAAGGACTAATCTAAACAGCATAAATGCGTCAGTTACAGTGTTAACATCAATTACATTCTGCAAGGAAAACTAGCATATGTGCTATTCTGTAATTTTAATACAGTTGAATAATGTCTCCTAATTAACGTATGCACATGTGCATACACTGTTAATAGTAATGACAGAAAATTGCAAATGTATATAGAACATTTGTACGACCCTCAACTCTTGCTGTCTAAGGCCTGATCTTGTAATCAGACTCTTGAACTCATATGGGCTTCAATGACGTTAATGGGGCTTTTCATGGATGCAGGTGATCTGACTGCAGTATTGGGGCCTTGTAAGCTCATCAGAGCAAGGACTGTGCCCTCATACTATGTGTTTGTACAGTGCCTAGCACAATGGGACCCCAAATCTAATCGGGCTTCTGGAAACTAGTATAACATAAATATTTAATAATAATAATGTATATTGATGGTACAAACAGGTTAATTCTCGATGAAGTCTGATCTTCTGAGACTATTACATGAGTAAGAATGATGCATCACAACGTTACCGTTCCACTGGAATTACAGTGTTACCTTTTGGAAGATTATGTATTTTATGAACTTTCCAAAAACTTTGCCAGAATGCAAATAATCAGATATTATCACGGCACTAGTTAGTCCTTCTCTAAAGATTACATGTCCGTAAATTCCCCTGGGTTTGTAAGACTCTGAGTGCCAAGAGGATTTCCTTTAGGTGATTATTGGAATGTGTACTGAAACACTGGTGCATGTAACCAAGGGCTACTTTTCACATAAAGCCGTTATGAGGTGTCAATACTGGCAACAAATTCTCACAACTCTCAAAAAAATAGTACCTCTCAGCATTACTCCAACTTCCAAATTAAGTTTAGGATGTACTGTATCAGTTCAGGTCTGAATGCTGACTTTCTTAAACTGTGCTTCCACCATCTAGCACTGATCATAGTTAAGAGACTAATTACATTACTGTGAAAAGCAGAAATCTCAGCCTTGATTAATAACTTGGCACAGATCTGAAAGAAATAGCTTCAGTCAAAAAAGCCAGATAGGGAACAATCTGGAGAATCTAGGCACTCATATGTAAAAGGTACAGAAGTCACAAAATGAGTTTAGATCCATCAATAAACTAATAATCGGCAGAAAACTCATTAGTATCTGAAACCTGTGTAAACTAAGCAGGCTGTGTAACTCTGTGTCATAAAGATTCTGGCTCCTCTGAATATAATGTTTCTACTAAGGTGAACATTAAAGATAAACAAGTGCTTTCTGAATGATTTTAATTGGTTTATCTTCTCTATAATATTACACAAATATATCTGTTTTTTGGATACCTGTTTAAGGTGAAGAATGTTGCTTTAGTTAAGGCACCGGACCGAGTTTCAGGAGATCTGGGGTTCTAGTGTTCAAGTCTTCCTGGGTGATCTCGGGCATGTTACTTAGTCACTCTGTGCCTCAGTTTCCCATTTGTACGGATAAAATAATTTGTCTTTCTGAGGTGCTCGGAAACTATGGTGTCACATACGATGTTATCAGTAAGCATTCGTGACATTTTGTAAAGCTAGAGTGTGCAATCTTCACTGATAGTTTGAGGATTCTATTTGCCTTCTTTTTTATCCTCTTCTTCCTCCATATTTTCTTTGTGGCTAGACAGACACCTGCATATTCAGCATGCCTTTCTGGCCCCAGACGTCTGATGCTGAGCGCATGCTAATATGGGGGTGGAATTCAGTCATCCACATAAATGATCATGATTTTCAAATATGTGCTTAGTTTTTTTGTTTTACCATACAAGGTACAAATGTAAATATCAAAGAAAAAGAATTTGCATATTGCCCTCCTCTATTCCCCTCCAACCCTTGAAATCAAAGAAACAGTGTCTGACACATAAGAAGTAACAATGAGCCAGATTTTTAAAGGTATTTAGGTGCCTAAAGATGCAAATAGGCACCTAAATACTTTTTAAAATCTGGCCCTGTGTTCATTTGGTTCCTCCTTGATGTAGGGATGCCTAGCAAGGGAACCTGTGTTAATAGTCTCAGTCCATGCTGACCTCTTTGGGAGACTTACCTGAGTAAGAAGTGCAGGATCAAGCATAGTAGGAGCAAAAACTGTCAGAGAGCTCATTGTTTCAGAGACTTAGGGCCTGATTCTCATTTAGACTAAGGCCATTTTAGCACTACTCTGGCAGTATAAAGTGGCCTTAATGTGTGCGTCAGTTATTTTTGCACCCTCCTTAAGGTCCCTTTCCACAACTAGAGCTGTGTAAAACGTTCTTAGGATAAGTGAGAGATGGGGCCATGATGTTTTGAAGAAAGTAGGGAGAGACAAAGACAAGTGACTGCTCAACTGCAACACTTCTTTATGGCCCAGGCCCTAGAGAATATTGTGGCCTATTTCCTTTCTAAGGCAATATATTTTGACCTCATAGTTGACTGCTGACTTCATTGTAAGGGCCAAATCTTGCTCCCAGTGACGCCAATGGCAAAAATCCCTTTGATTCCAATAAGAGCAGGAGTTGGCACTATGGGTAATGAGCATATTACATCCTGAAACTGATGTATTGTTTTGGTGGGGAGTTATTGAGGCATGCATGACGTGCATTTATATAGAAATATGAAATAATTAGAAAGTCTTTGTATTGACTAGCCTGGATTTTCTCTTAAGTTTCTGCATGTAATTTATGAAAAAGTGTTATTTTCATTACTCAGACATATATACAAAGGAAGCAAATTATCTTATTACATTCTGTGGACAATCAAAGGAAGAGTTAAGTGGACCATACCCAGTTCTCTTAAAACATTAATTTCCTGTGTTGTCTTTAATTTCCATGATAATGAAATGTTGAAAATAGCCACTGGGTATTATTGTATGAAAGATAAATTAGATCATTCCAGTTAGATAGAAGTCCTCTCTTAAGGTTGTCATCAGGACATGATTACTGTAAATTTTTCTCTACATGAGAAATGCCAATCTTCTAAAGCATTTCCTGCTTGAAAACAAGCAGTGATTTTTCAGGATCTTTTCATTTAAATACTGTCAAGCTGATGACAATGGAAGTGCTTTTTAAATGAATGATTAAGTACTGTATTTAATGTTTAAAAATGGCTTTTTTTCCCCAACTGGGCTTAATTGTAAGAGTTCAGTGGAACTTGCAGATCGATGTTTAGCACTTTGCAGAATCAAGCCATATAAGATTCCATGGGCATGCCTGGGTGAGTGCAATGGCTTCACTTATATAGTTACCCACAGGTCTGTAACACTTTACATTTCATACTTTCTTGGGCAGTAAGCTTTTGCTTTATAGCAGGAGTAGGCAACCTATGGCACGCGTGCCGAAGGCGGCACGCAAGCTGATTTTCAGTGGCACTCACACGGCCTGGGTCCTGGCCACCGGTCCGGGGAGCTCTGCATTTTAATGTAATTTTAAATGAAGCTTCTTAAACATTTTAAAAACCTTATTTACTTTACATACAACAATAGTTTAGTTATACATTATAGACTGATAGAAAGAGACCTTCTAAAAACATTAAAATGTGTTACTGGCACGTGAAACCTTAAATTAGAGTTAAATAAATAAATTTAAATAAATAAAATTAAATAAATGAAGACTCGGCACACCACTTCTGAAAGGTTGCTGACCCCTGCTTTATAGGGAAGAGGTGAGACTTTGGTAAAGGCCTAACCTCCCTGTGGCTTTTAGTGGGAATTGGATAAAGAACTCCCTTTGGTGGGAGTAGAATCCTATCCATGGTGCGCAGTGTATATTGTGGAGGGAAAGGGCAAAAGGATTCTTCTGTCTCCTCTTATCTCTGCCCTGCAATTGTAGTGTTTTCATCTACCTGAGTGCAAGAACTATACACAGTTTGTGGTGTGGGCCATGCCAAAAGGGATCTGAAGAGGGGACCATACGCCCTATGGCCTGGCACAGACCACATTCTCCTTGTGTGCCAGGGAACGCCATTATACACAATGGGTCCTGGAACACCTGGTAGGGCATCGAGGTGCTCTTCCAGCCACAATACAGGGCGGAGCCTGTAAGATACAAGCCAGCCCTTTCTATAGAAATATATACAAGCTTTTTGAGGATTTTTTGAGGGTAGGGGGAGGTTTAAATCTTCACCAGTTTCTAGGATGGACTCTCTTTGAAAATTTTTGAAATATTTGGAAAAAAGTATGTTTCACTTTGGAGTTTCTCACTAAAGCTAATTTAAGCCTCAGAAGGTTCATGAAATTTGGATATGCGTCTGACCTTCAAACCTTTTGAGGACCATATGGTATATTGCCCATCCATGATCCATGCACGAGATACATGTGTGGATCAAATACATTGCATTGACCTCACATATACAACTTGTTAGTTACCATTATTTTTGAGCACTCCAAAGCACAAGAGTAGCTTTACAAGTGCTAATTGCTTCTAATGGACCACAATCCAAAGAATGGTTATGTACAATAAATAGTACAGTAAAAATCATTTTAAAACAACGTTTACTGTAAAATTACAGAAGAAAATTGGCAATTTCAGATGCACCAGAAGTCTTTCTTCATGTTGGAGTGATATCATCTGAGTAATTTGGTCAAGAGTAAAAGGACTTCAAGGTAAAGCTGAGTAGTAATTCTTTTGCCCACACTCAGCATCTGGCATTATTCTGATGTGGAAAATGAGGCCTTGGGGCACATGGTTAATATATTCTAAAACAGTTTCAGGGTTGTTGTTTTTTAAATATCCCTTTTTTTCCTCTCTGTCTCTGAACAGTGAGAACCACGGCTTCTGCAGAAAACTCTGACGGTATTCCCCCACTAGAACAATTCAAGTGGCTAAAACTTCTCAAAGTCTACAATAAACTTCTCAAAGTCTACAGTAGAGCCTCAAGTTCAGTAACATGACTCATAACCCATAGCCCTAGATTTTTTAGTTGATCATGATAAAGATCTTTAAAATGTTTGTGCTGTAATTCAGGTAAATATTATACAAGCATTTTTTCCAGTGAGTCAGATCCAGTGATGAGAACAAGTCTAGTGGAAGCCTAAAGGCTAATGCTTGCTCGCTCACTGTTTAAATACATCACATTAAGTCAGAATTAAATCTCCTGCAGACTGAAAGGATCATATTTAAGAAAAATGGACAGTAAGTATTATACTGATATATTTTAGACATAATGTAGAAGGGATACTTATTGTAAAGATATATTTTTGGAATGTTCACTTGCAATATGTATTATAAAATGAAAAACTAGCCTGTAAGGATAAGCTGAATTGTCACCATATATCCTGAGTTGCAGTCAGTTCACAAATATTCATCTAAGCCTACATTTGTGAATATTTTGAGCCTTCTTTTCTACAGCTTTGTGAATGGTTTAGTCTTATTAGAATAAACTTATTAGAATAAATAAATCAATAGAATATTTTGCAATAACTTCTTAAAGAATATTTCTAGGCATGTCGCTTTTAGGGGTATGTTTTCAACTGAGTATGCGGGGATTTAACTACACAATTGTCATTAGTATTACTAAGAGATGAACAGCTAGAATTTCATGATTTCAGCTGAGAAGGTATCCTCTTACTGTGTACTAGTCCTATACCTTACTGCATCTGTGGATGCAAAAAATACAGTGCTAAATTAAAGTTTTCAGTTTAAGATTTTTCATAGAGGAAACAAAATTAATTTAACTTGTGTAACATTATTACTTTTTATAACTTGTTCAGTATCCACAATATGTGTAATGAAAACCACCTGTAGAAGTTGCAAGGCTGCACTGGGGATAAGTAATGCATTGGTCCTTTTATGTATAAAATTACATTATGTATAAGCAGCGAGGGGGAAACTGTGATTAACTATAAACCAGAGAGAAAAATTACTCATTTCCACATTTTCTATGACATGTAAAACCTGATTAAACTGGCTTTTTGCAAGTATGCTAGGGAGATCTATCAAAATTCATCTTTACCCCATCCTACGAGAGGGGAGGATGTGGAGCTGCAGTGTAGCTCTTCTTCAGCCATTACTTTTGACTATAGGCTGATAATAGTGTCTGCTGCCCCTGTGCACCTCTTCTATGTTCCAAGCCACTGTATCTATTGTCGTCGTAAGCATGGATCCAACTGTCCCTCTCCTGGCTTACCAAAGCAACCCTTCACAATTGCCTATCATGAAGTGGTGCATAGTCACCCCACCAGCACACAGAAATCTGTCCCTGCACGGCTCCCAACACATCTATCCCTTATTCAGGGCTGCTGGAGTGTTGTAGCAACACAGTGTGTCTTGTGTAAAGCCCATGCAATGGGGTGAATTGTATCCCAGTGACATATCTCAGTGCCTGCTGTTTATACCCATTGACTTCAGTGGGACTGAATCGGTGTAACAAAGAGCACAGTTTGACCCAAAGTGTTTAATGGGCACAAATATTTCAGTTTTAATTCCAGACCCATCCCGGACTCTGTTGAATTTTCTTATTATGGCTTGACATTAAAATTTGGCATATTCCTTTTGCTAAATCTGTTTCTGTATCTTCAACTAATCTGGTATCTTCAGCTAATGCCACATGATGCTGTCTAGCCTATATAGACTTCAGATGATTAATCCCCATGAATAGAGAGGGTTAGATTACACTGGTGCAGTCTATTGTCTCATGCTGGAAATGTAAACTCTCTCTTTATAAAGTGGAGTCCAGGGTTAGTTTATTGGCTATACTGCAGCTATTAGAGCTGGTTATCAGCTATGTGATTTGCAAACCTGTTCTGCAACAAGTATTAAAATTTGTTTCCTCACCGAGATTCATAATTTAGTTGCCATCTATAAGAGAGAGCATTACAGGTTGCAGTGTTTTTTTCCATTTGTGGAAACAAACAACAACAACAACAACAACAAAACAGGGACCAATCCTGTAATCTTTACTGGGTTTTATTCACTTAAAACTATCACTGAAGTTAATGGGAATTCTGAATTAATAGGGAGTGTGTGTTTTGGCCCACATTTTAGCACTGATCCTTTCTTTAGGCTCAGTCATATCCCATAGTCACTAGCCTGTGTTGAGTGCATTAGAAATCTAGCACTCCTGGGTGGCATCTGGGAGTAAGGTCTACACTAAAAACTTAGGTCAATTTACAGCCACTGCATTGTTTCATGTCCACACTACCCTCCTTCTGTCAGTGGTGCATAGCCTCACTAGGACTGCTGCTTCCACCTACTTTAGAGGGGCAGTGTTGGGGGTCTGAGAGCCCGGGTTGTCAGTTCCATGCAGCTCTCCATCAGGAGCTTGGCTTCCACCCCCGCTTTCACCTCCCCGCTCCCCACCAGGAACCTGGCTGCCCCCCCATGTTCCTGGCTCCCTGCGGGAGCACAGCAGCTGCCCAGGTTCCCAGCTTCACGCTCCCTGCCGGGAGCATGGCTGCTGCCCAGGCTCTCAACAGGGAGCTCCGTGCCCACAGCCCAGGTGGTTCCCAGCTGGGAGCGGAGAGCCTGGAGGGCATCCCAGCTGGGTATGGGGAGCTAGAAGCCTGGAGGGCAGCCCGGCTGGGAGCGGGGAGCTGGAAACCAGGCACAGTAGCCCGACTGGCAGTGGGGAGTCAGGACCCTGAGGGCAGCTTGTCTCTGAGTGGGAAGACTGGGCATCTGCCCGGTTGGGAGTCGGGAGACGGGAGCCTAGGGGGCAGCCTGGCTCCAAGCAGGGAGTGGGGAGCCTAGGCAGCATGAAGCAGCCCAGTGGGGAGCCAGGAGTCGGGGGAGAAGGGGCAGCTGACACCAATGACAGCCAATAGCCGATGTAAGTAACCCGCAGTGTCTGTGTAGTCGCCTTAACTATACCGACATAAGCCTTATGCCTCTTGTGGAAGTGCTGTTATTATGTCAGTGTAGTAGGGCACTTACATGGGTGGGAGCAAGGCTGTAGTGGTACACTAACATAATTAGGTCAATGTAAAGTGCCTTATGTTGACCTAACTCTGTAGGGTAGACCAGGGCTTAATCTTCCTGTGGAAGAAAGAATACCTCTCAGAGCTCCTTGAAGGCAGGGTAAATACACATTACTGCATTCCTTTGAGTCTCCAGCCAGCTTAGGAGCAGAACCAAAGTCATGGTGTGTTTGGGTGTGCATGTGTGTATAAATAAATAAAATAAATTCCAGGAGAAATTTGACTTTTTTTTATTTATTTATTAGGATTTGATTTTTCTATTTTCAATAGACTGTAATGTGTAAAGAAAATGGTTTCTTAGGACACTCCCTTCAGATTTTACTGCTTTTTTACTTTTCGTTTCTGGGTGTGTGTGTGTGTGTGTATTCTGTATATAATATATGTACAGTGGAATATATAATAGGTTACATGAGGGGCGGGGGGGCAAATTTTCTGCTAATGCAAATTGATGTAGCTGTGCTGAAGTCAATATTTATAAAATAAACGGAGTGCTATTATGCATGTGCGAGCCATTCCAGCTGAGCTAGCCACAGTTAAGCAGATGTTACTTCAAAAACCTGCCTTAACAAGTTCAGTTCTCCAATCAAAAGTTTGTGGCTAGAGCAGAGCGTCCTGTCAGACAGGCGAAAGAAAGACAGAGTGACAGCAAGAAACAATGAAAGCAAGATTCCTTTCAGCAGTCTCAGCAGAAGGGAGGCGAGGGGGGAGGATGTCTGGAGTCAAGGAAACCTCACCACTGCACTCATATTGCCCTCTCATTGCTAATCTTCCACTTCTCTGTTTTTATGACAGGCCAAAACATCCAGTAGCTACTGAATATGGCTTTGCAGCTGTTTTTTATCAGTATTGCTTTTTCTAGATAACAGACTAACCTGGTGATTAGAGCTGAGATGCTGAAAGCTGGGAATTCTGGCTGTTTCTTTCATGTTTTGCCACTCTGGCAACCTGGATATTACACTTAAAATCTTGGTGCCTCAATTATTATGGATAACATAATGGTACTTACCTCCTTCACAGGGCTGTTGTGATGATGCATATGTAGCATTTCTAAAGCATTTTGTAAGCTTCACATTGAAGGCACTATAAAGTATTTTTTAATATATTTCTATAATGTAGCACTCTGACAGGAATTGCCAATGTGTATGTGAGGACAGTCATGGTAGCGAGAGGAAGGAAAGGGGACAAAATTGTCCAGTTTGGGATTTACCTGTTGCTCACATGAATGACAATTTTAAGCTATACGCTGCAGTTATTTTGAGTGAATGCATAGGTTAAGTAGCCCTCTATATGTATGCACCCAGAGTATTCTTCGCAAATGAACACTCCACATCTGTGACAGCCACAGAAACTCTTCCCCAAACCTTCAAATGGATTCTATGAATGCTTTTCCATCCATGTTATAGCCCCCTGTCTCCTTCAATCCATCACTTCCATGAGTCACATGCAAGTACCATATGTATAAACAAGTCAGATGCTTCCAACCAACACCTACTTTCAGTGTGTTCTGGTTGATTTATACTCATAAAAACAGTGAGAAATTACTCAGAAATTGTAATTACCTGAGAAAGTCAGAAGTTGATTATAATTAAAAGCTTCAATTTTTATGTTGCATTTCTCTGATTGTTAACATTTCTGGACATATGGCATCAGTACTTATACTGTGTGATGTTTGTTAATGTAAATTGGATTTGACATAAACAAGATTATAGCTAATTATGTCATTTAAAATGTATATATTGTGTAAGATAAGTTCATAAACATGTTGCACAGTATTTATTTTACAGCTTTATTTACTTGACTGTCTGCTTTTGTTATCTAGTAAACTTCTCTCAGGTTCAGTGACTACCTTTTCACCCATGACATCGTTAAGATACAAAGGTTTCTGTCAGATAGTTTCTCCCCTTCTAAAATTACACTTAGGCATTAACAATTTAGAAATCTCTGAATGTTTACTTAGCTCCTAAAACCTAGATCGTTCAACAAAAATAAATGTTGCCAGATTCAGGTGGACTGTACTGAGAAAGGACCAGGTTCTCTCCTATGTCTAACCACTTTACACCATATCTCGGGCACAAAAGAGCCAACCTAACATGACTGAACCACCTTGCTGTAAGGGAATCCTCCTGTGATGTAGAGACAGCATAGTAGTTTCTAAGCCACCACCTAGTGCCATTCCTTCGGCTGGCACTAAGAGTATGTCCAGAACTTCCTTCCCCCAGCTATCTGTGGCTGCTGTAATGGCTTCTGGGATCATTGACAGTTGGTGCCGGTTACAAGAGCCCTAGAACTACCGCTTTTACTTATATCAGGGATCAGCCCGAGTAAGGGAAAATGCTTAAAGCTGCCTTTGCAAACCTCCTTCCCCACCTATGTTGTATTTTATACTCCTTGGCTACCACAGAGGATCAGGGCAAAAAAACTCCACTTAAACGTAATTCATAACAGGCCACATCCTGATTTACTTATTATTCTGTTCTTATTCAGGGAAATCTCATATTAGTATCAGTGGGAGTTTCATCTGAATAAGGACTGAATACAAAGTGAGAGAGGATGTCCAGATTTGACCTCTAATAATAATGAAAAATGGATATCCACTTCTATAAAGGAGACGTAATTATGATGCTATCAATACTATTTATTTTCATATGGTCTAGGTTTGATAATCACATTGACAGCATATATATCTGATACACTGTTCTCCTAAATTGGGCTACTACTACTCAGCAACTAACTCAATTAGAATTCAAAATTCAAACTTTCTGGTATTATATTGATCATTCTTTCCCATCTCAGGTTAATTCCAGTAAAGGCTTAAAGTACTCTATTATTCTTATTAGCCAGACTCTCCCTGATTTATTTCATCCACAAGAAAAGCATGTTCTGTGTCTTGAATGAAATACAGTTGGTATGTCATCTCAGGACAGAACGCATTTACTTCATTTTTTTTTATTCATGCAGCCAAACAGAATTGCTTGCTCAAGATTTAAGAGGAAGAGATACCACTCCCCCAAGCAACCACCACCCGGGAGATTTGTGGCCCAGAAGGAGTGCTGACTGCTAACTTTTTTAGATGCTTGTGCCAGCAAGAATACGAAGTTCTAGACACATTCATTTAGCTTTGTCATTCCTGTTTTCCTCCCCACCCTTTGTTATCCCCTCCATTTGGAATTGACCCCCCCCTTCTCCTTTCATTCATATCCCCTCTATATATCCACTTCTTCTGCAAAACCTTCCACCAATAATCCATCAGATAAACAGATTAGAATAGTTATGTGCATTTTTAAATGGACCACTGGTGTATTGCCCCCACCACCACCACCACCACTGTGTCTTGTTTCTAAAATTGTGCTGTCTGTCCAACTCAGTCATTTTGGGATTTTATACTGCCACCCATCACGATAGTATAAGAACATAAGAACGGCCGTACTGGGTCAGACCACAGGTCCATCTAGCCCAGTATCCTGTCTACCGACAGTGGCCAATGCCAGGTGCTCCAGAGGGAGTGGACCCACAGGCAATGATCAAGTGATCTTTCTCCTGCCATCCATCTCCATCCTCTGACAAACAGAGGCTAGGGACACCATTCCTTACCCATCGAGGCTAATAGCCATTAATGGACTTAACCACCATGAATTTATCCGGTTCTCTTTTAAATGCTCTTATAGTCCTAGCCTTCACAACCTCCTCAGGTAAGGAGTTCCACAAGTTGACTGTGCGCTGCGTGAAGAAGAACTTTCTTGTATTTGTTTTAAATCTGCTGCCTATTAATTTCATTTGGTGACCCCTAGTTCTTGTATTATGGGAATAAGTAAATAACTTTTCCTTATCCACTTTCTCCACATCACTCATGATTTTATATACCTCTATCATATCCCCCCTTAGTCTCCTCTTTTCCAAGCTGAAGAGTCCTAGCCTCTTTAATCTCTCTTCATATGGGATCCGTTCCAAACCCCTAATCATTTTAGTTGCCCTTTTCTGAACCTTTTCTAGTGCCAGTATATCTTTTTTTAGATGAGGAGAGCACATCTGTATGCAGTATTCGAGACGTGGGCGTACCATCGATTTATATAAGGGCAATAATATATTCTCAGTCTTATTCTCTATCCCCTTTTTAATGATTCCTAACATCCTGTTTGCTTTTTTGACCGCCTCTGCACACTGCGCGGACATCTTCAGAGAATTATCCACGATGACTCCAAGATCTTTTTCCTGACTTGTTGTAGCTAAATTAGCCCCCATTGTACTGTAAGTATAGTTGGGGTTATTTTTTTCCAATGTGCTTTACTTTACATTTATCCACATTAAATTTCATTTGCCATTTTGTTGCCCAATCACTTAGTTTTGTGAGATCTTTTCGAAGTTCATCACAGTCTGCTTTGGTCTTAACTATCTTGAGCAGTTTAGTATCATCTGCAAACTTTGCCACCTCACTGTTTACCCCTTTCTCCAGATCACCTCCAGGTATCAGCGCACCTTCCACCTAAATCAATAGCAAGAGCAAAGTCCCAAGTGGACTCCATGGAGTCTGTTTCCTGCTTGGGGTCAAAACTCTGCTCTTTGTTTGTTTTTTGAGGAGGGGGCAGTTGGTAATGGTTTGGGAATAGAAGAGATATTGCATTGTGAGCATCACTTATGAAGGAAAGACTTTCTCAAAGAGGAAGGTTTTGCAACATTTCCTAAAGATGGCCAGACTGAATTCACCTTATCTCCTATGTGAAATGGTTCTACAGTCCTTGACCAAGGATGCTTTGTCCCAAGCTCTCAGGTGCTTCATCGTGAGCTTTGTGATCTGTATTGTTCCAGAGGAGTGCAACTGTCACAATGGTTCATAGATTGAAATTTGGTCTTTGATGTAGTGGGGAGTTGATCCATTAGTTGCTTTGAAATTTAGGATCAAGGCATTATAATGGCATCAAACGCTGACTAGGAGCCAGTGGAGGGATTTGATGCTCACAACAGCTTAAGCCAGGGAGAAGACTGTAGTACCAGCTGGAGCCAGTGCATTCTCTTCACATTCAGCTTCAGATACCATGAGCTGCAGCAATCCAGCGGGGAGATGACATATGCAGGGATCAGTGTGGCCACTACCTGGTCCTCCAGATTTAGCGAGGAGTAAAAAACAGAACTTTGAATAGGGCTGTAAGTCTTCAGTGGAAGGCATAAACAATGTCTTGATCAGCTCTTACGGGGAAGTTCTTAGCGGCAATATGTTCATTTTATTATTCTATGTTTGTGCAGCACCATGCAAACTTATAGCACTCAATAAATAACAATTAAAATAGTTACGTCTTGAAGTCAAGGGCGATATGCTTATTTAGTGCAGCTGAAGAGCTGGCCCTCTGTTTTTCATCTGGATAACCCATGGCAACAGGATTCCTCTGGGGATGCTGAAATGTTTCTATTTCTGCCTCTTTAGCTTCTCCCTTTCACACTATAGCACCAGTAGGGAAACTCTGGTCTGTGTCCTACGTAAATGCTTTTTATGTGTTTTTTTTTTTAATCACACTCTTTGATGATTAGGATGAGGGCAAGAAGGGATTTGTAGGGTAAATCATCAAGTTAAAATTAATTTGGTGAATGTAAGCAGAATAAATTGGTAAATTTACCTTCTCCTCCTCCATTTTCAGATCATCTTACTCCTACACTAGTGCTGTCCAGCTACCTCCTATGGTTTTTATCTCAAGTCAAGGCCCATCTCAGAGACATAATATCTAGAGGTGAAGCCTGTGAGGGGGAGAGAAAAGCCAAAACTGTCAGTGTCCCTTAACAAAAAAAGCATGTTTATTCTCCAACAACTTTCCTCCAGGTGAGAGAGCTGGATAGAATTTGTCATGATCACTCCTAGATTAGCCAGTGCATAGCCATATGCTGCTCACCTTCCTCATTACTTCTGCACATGAGGACAAAGTGCCTCTAGAAAATGCCCACTCTCCACCAGACCTGGAAGCAAGAGTCCAGGCTTGAAGCTTCCTGCCTTGCTAGATGCCCAGTTTGTTACCCTTAGCTGATGTAGAGTGGCATAAATCCATTGAACTGTTTTACCCCAGCTGAGAATCTGGCCCCTGTCCTGCAACCCTAACTCATGTTGAGTTGTAGTTCCATGAGTAGTTCCACTGAGTTCCCTATGTCTACTCATCAAGATTGAGGGTTGCAGGATCAGTCCCTTTAACTATCTTGTGCTGTTTCAGACTTTATTAAACTCTGCTGTCATATATGTGGTTAGTGACATCTCAATGGGTGCAAAGCCAAAACTAGGCAGCAGCAGAACTGAGACCCAGCTGATTTTTATGAAAATAACTGGCTTCAGAAGAGTTGGTAAATCAGTTTTAATCACTTCAGCTGAGATTTAATATGAAATGTTCACTCAGGCTTAAGTAATTTTGAACAATTAAGAAATCTGCTCAACATATTTGTTAAAGCCATCATTACTGTTTTCACTAGAATGTTCATAATGCACACAGCATGCGAAGAGGGCTCTTGCCAGTTTCTTGCTCCGCTGAAAGAGTTTTAAAACGTGCAGTTTGGTTTTAATTGCTAATAAAATTAACAATGAAACTACCCTGTTGAAATCACGTAGGAAAATAGTAAATTGGTGAAAAGAGCCGTTTTAAAAGACCTTCCTTTCATTGGCTTGCACTGTTTAGTGATAGCAGTTATTTAACACTAAAGGTGAGCAGTTTGGCACCAGTTGCAGTGCTGAAGGAAGTGACCGAAATACCTATCCAAGGAGCTTTTATATTTTTTCCATGTGATTTATTTTAGTGCACTGCTGAATAATATTGTATAACAGATAGCTCACTTAAATCCCCTATTCTCCTACTCTTGGACACATGTAAAATACGCAATTCAGACAGGGCTATGTACTATATATATATATAATCTCCTCGGGGCTGTTGGAAAAAGCCTATTCCATCAGAAGTTTATGTAGCAGGATGATAATGAAAAATAAATATTTTTTAAACATAATATTCTCCAGAGGAGCTCTTGCCAGACCTAAAGCTTAATCCTAGAGCAGCTTTCCAAAGTCCTTCAAAGATGAACTAGTGCCTCTCCACATGGGATCATAGCTTAGGTCTTCATCTCTCAGGTCAGCATCACTACCTAATTCTGGTTTCTGCTACTGTAGGTTGCTAGTTTCAACAGAGTCTACTGACTAACTTCATTATTATTATTTTTTAAATATTTCCCTAGGAAAATAGGACTTTTAGGACTTGCAATGTTGGAATAGGCAACTAGTGTGTCTAGTGTAGACCATGTCTTTGATAATGGACAATCGCCTGACAGTTCAGAGGAAAATGAAGCCACCAGGCTTCTGGACAATTGTTGCTTATGTAACTTTCCCACACCCAGGTGACAGAAGTCTTATACCCTGAAGCATGAAGGTCTGGATCGACTGTGATGTTATCCTAGTTGGTTTAAAAGGCAATGTTACTGGGTGAAATTCACCATGCTGCAGAGTACCACCACAAGGCCCTCTGCACTACTTATGCTCCAGGTGGAGTTACTGGTGGAGCAGCTGTGTTGGAGGGGCTGCGCTGGAGGGCAGTGATGGGGCCATGCCTGAAACCCTCACGGGGACAATCACAGTTTTGAGTCCTTATGCTCAAGTGGGTGCACAGGGAAATAACTGGCATGAGATTAGCCACAACACGTGGATTAGGAAGCGGTGGAGGGGATGGAGTTATATCCCTGTCCCCTCCTTCACTGGTGAGCAAAGCTGTGGCTTGCCACAGCTGACAGTACACACTGCACTACCTTAAAGAGTGTAGCTGAGCCAGATTGCCTCTGGACAGCAGAGTTCCTGATGGAGTGGAATGGCTCAACCCCAACTGCCACATTGGTCAGAGCCCACTGGCCTACTCCAGCAAAGCACTTAACCATGTACTTAACTTTTAGCACATGAGTATTTCCATTTGTGAGGCAAACTCACAACCAAACCAGGGCTGCTCACTCAGCTGCTGCAGTGAGACCACGTCTCCGGGCAGAATTCCTCTGGGCCACGTCCACCGCATGGATGGCGGATGGAGCCACTCTTCTGAGAGGCTAGCCTCCAGCTCTGCCCCTTCCACCTGCTTCCCCCATCCCCCCCGCGGCCAGAGCCCTAGCTTCCCCAAGACCCCACCCCAGAGGAGCCTCAAGTCCTGCCCCCCTTGTCCAGAGGAGCCCCCCGGCCAGCCAGAGCCCCCCACTCAGCCACGCCATAGGAAAAGCTCTTGTTTCTTCTCTTCTGGGAGAAGAACCTGAGCTTTTGATATGCACCATGCAGGTTTCAGGAAGGCTGATGTGTTACTCAGCTTCCCAGTTTTGTCAGTAATCTCCCTGGAATCCAGGGAGATTACTGATGAACCCGGGAAGCTCAATAGCACATACTGCCTCCTCAGCTGCCCCAGAACCTGCATGGGGCATAAGAAATCAAAAACTTCACTCCAAAACCTCACAACTGAGGGTCCGGCTGCCATAGTTGCACCAGGGGAGGCTTAAATTAGTGTACTCTGGCCTATTATACCCACCGCCCATGATCGACTGGCTTTATGGATGCCTCCAAGGAGCAGTGGCCACTGTCCAGGGATCTTTGCTCAGTGTCCCCCTCTGACTCCCTGCTTTTGACCCTCTGACCCTCACTCCTGTCCCTGTTTTATCTTTTGTTGTCCCCAGTATTTACTTGAGACCTGGGACTGGTAGCTCATCCCCTTAGGCTAAGGGGAGGGACCTTTAGATGTGGGCGGGCTAGTGCCTGCCCATCACCAGACTCTCAATAGGTGCTGCGGTGAGTCAGGACTCAGGCAGCAACAACCCAGGTGCACTGACTTACCACTTCAACAGAGTCTGTGGTAACTCAGCCCTCAGTCATGCTACAGCAATCTATCACTAAGCAGAGCCTGAGTCACATGACCCTAGGTTCAGGTACTTCCACAACTTCACCAGAGCTGTCGATCTGTCTGAGGCCTGGTCTACACTGGGGGCGGGGAACGATCTAAGTTACGTAACTTCAGCTACTTGAATAACATAACTGAAGTTGAAGTACTTAGAACTACTCACCGCGGTGTCTTCACTGTGGTGAGTCGACTCTGCCTGCGCCTCTCACAGGAGTTCATGGGAGAGCGCTCGGGGCGGGGGCGTCAATTTATTGTGTCTAGACTAGACGCGAAAATCAATCCCCGCTGGATCGATCACTGCCCGCCGATCTGGCGGGTAGTGTAGACATACCCTGAGTAACAGCACTGTCTGGCCAGGAACGGTCCTGCTGCCTTGCCACACACCAGACTCCGGAGACTCTCAGCCTGCCCCTACCCTTGTCCCAGCCCCAGTCCCAGTATTGTCCTTGCCCTACTCCAACCTCATCACTGACCCGCTCCAGCCTCATCTCTGCTTCCTGATCCTTCCCAAAACCTTGGACTCTGACTACCTAGCTTTGACCTTTGGCCTGTATCTGGACTCCAGCTTGAATATCGACTTGGCTTGTCTTTGGACTGTGACCACCCAGCTTTAACCTCTGGCCACAGTTCTGATTCTGGTTTGTCTATAGATTCTGACTTTGATTTTGACCCAAACCTGTCCTTGGTCTTGATTCCAGCACCACCTGGGGCCCAGGCCCAACCTTATGCCTAGTTGTGACTTGCACTCCAACCACTAGGCCTGATTATTGACACCATTGACTTAAAGCTAAGCATGTAATTAGTGATTTGCTGGATCAGGGCCTATAATCTTAATCCTTCTCTCAGTTTTGCAAAGATCATTAATATATTTGAATGTGACTTCTACAAAATTATTAAATGATCCATAGAATATATTTCATTTTGCCAATTTTAATTTCTTACCTCCAGCTTTCCCTCCTTGTATTCTGGGACTAGGATGTCTACGTTTGCTCCATTACAATGGATGGAAAAGTGTTCACAGTGTCCTGTGTTCCTGATTTGTTTGTTTGTTTATGTCCTAGCTAGCACATGCCCTAGCTATGTCCTAGCTAACAGCATGGCTATGTTTATGTCCTAGCTAACAGCATGGCTATGCCAGAGCAAATCCACATCTAGTGTATTAGAATACTGGATGGTGGATCCGAGTTTGCATTTGAGATACTAATTTCTATTTTTTTTTTAAAAAGGAATGTTTTTGATGGCTTTGCTATCTAACAACCAATTAACTATCATTTTTATGGGAAAACAGCTGCACAGTGGGAATTTTCATATTTTGTTCTGTGAACAAGCATGCTTAGACACATGTATAGGCTTACGCTGCAACATAACAAAATTACAGGCTTCTATAGAACTGTACATTAGTGCCCATATGGGTTTGGTATACTTCCCTTTGATGGGGTTTACAAAAACCACACTGAGACCAAGGGGTTAAGGAGCAGCTCTGGGCCCAGGCAGCCCCACCCAGCCACACTGCAGGGCTTTAAAAAGGAGAGGAAAGGGAGCTCAGAGGGCAGCAAATGGGAGGCGACAGCTGCCCTGAGCTCTGAGGGGATGTACTGCCGAGGAGCTCCCTGCCTGAGGCATGACTTCACAGACCAGTGAACACCTACAAAGGACAGAGAAGTCAAGTGAATGAGCATGCAGGTCAGAGAGTTGGTAGAAGTGGCTTAGCCTCTAAAACTAAAGGAGATGGGTAGGAAGTGATGCAGGGAGGATGCCAGCTTAGCACCCTAATGTGTCCAGTGCAGCTGCCCACCATTGGTCCCTGGACCGGAGCCTGGTGGAGAGGGCAGGCCTGGGGCTCCCCTACCCTCTCCCAGAGGACATTACAATACTAGGGGCTTTCACCTAAACTGAGAGGCCTGCTGGAATAGATCTTGACTGCTCTAGGACCCAGCCCCCGCACTCCCTGTGGTGCTGTAGTGCTGAAGGGCAGGATACAGTTTCCAATGTGGAGATGACCTGCTGATCCCTGCCTGACCACAAGGCATCACTGTGGGTGGTGCTTCTCCTAATTACCAACATAATCTAGACTAGATAATGGAAAGTTTTATTAGGATTTTCTATTATTTTTACACAATTAGTGAAGGCGTTACCTTAAAATAAAGTGGTTTTGTGCCATCATATGAGACTTTACGCAATGGGTGAAATCCTGGCTCTATCATGTTTCAAATAAGCAAAAATTTCCTTCCAACAAAGTTGTGATATAACACTACTAGATTTTAAAAAGTAGACTCTAATTATGGGTCCTGAGCTTCAGACAGCTAAAAACTGAATTTCAGAAGTATTGAGCAGCTACTGATCCCATTGACTCAGTTTAAAGTTGAGGTGCTTAGCATCTCTGAAATGCAGTTGGGCACTCAAAATTATAGCCCACTTTTAAAAAAATAAATCAGTGCTATAGGCCCTTCTCTACTATCTATTCCACTTTTCTAAAATGATTATCAATAGTATTTGTATCAGTAATATTTATATTAATCTAAATGGTTCTTGTCACTACTCAGTAACTGGACATTCCTTCTCTAGTGTTTATGGGAAGAATATTTTTCGCAGGGTCTGAGCCTTATTACTTTGCAATGTAGATGCAGCCCCACTTGACTCAGGTCCTGGGAGTCATCTGGAAGTATCACACAATTCCATGGAATAACTTCCTTACTAGTCCTCTCTATCCCAACCATCTGCTAGCCACTCTATTGAAAATGGAAGCCATGTCCCCTTTGCAAACAGCAGCAGCTCAGGTCAGCATTAACCCATTCTGTTCTGACCACCGATCTGCAAGCACACTGTCAGAGACCCTCTTGCAATGGAGAGTGAGCTGATCAAGCCTTTTGCAAAGCAAGCTGATTCCTAGTAATGTGCAGGGTGGGCAGTAAAGTTTTCTCACAGTGCACAGGATATAGTCTATGATCCTAAGGCTAGAGTGGCCACATTTTGGGAGTGAGGCGCTAGGGACTCTAGAATATGGTTACTTTGACTTGGGTTTGTGCAGTGTGGTATGGATGTCAGAGCCCTAGGTTAGAGCATGAGTTAGAAAATTCTAGGGTTAAAATACAATGTAGACGCTCAAGCCCAGGGTGCCGTAAGGCTGACTCAAATCCCACTAACCCTGGGCTTGTATCACAGTGTAGACATATCCTCAGAGTTCAAACAACCAAAAAGATGGGAAATTTTCCTGTGGCTTTGTTTTATTTCCTTCATTCAGCCTCCAAGCCCATATGACTGAGCTTTCTTGCACATAGCACTTCGCAGGTGCAGATTGGTCCATTAACCAATCCTTTGTATTGCGATGTTCCTTGATGGCCCATCTGATTTTGATAGTCCTGCATTGGTCAGTGGGAACTATTCCCATGCCTGATTTCACAAGTTCGGAGCAAACCTTTTCAAAGTTGTAAAGCAAAACATATATTTTCTTATACCATGGAATACAGACATTGCAAGTGAGCTTAATGCATTCAGCAACCTGCAAGCATTTCATAAAGTCTAAAAAAGAAGAACAGGAGTACTTGTGGCACCTTAGAGACTAACAAATTTATTAGAGCATAAGCTTTCGTGGACTACAGCCCACTTCTTCGGATGCATATAGAATGGAACATATATTGAGGAGATATATATACACACATACAGAGAGCATAAACAGGTGGGAGTTGTCTTACCAACTCTGAGAGGCCAATTAATTAAGAGAAAAAAAACTTTTGAAGTGATAATCAAGCTAGGCCAGTACAGACAGTTTGATAATAGGTGTGAGAGTACTTACAAGGGGAGATAGAGTCAATGTCTGTAATGGCTCAGCCATTCCCAGTCCTTATTCAAACCGGAGTTGATTGTGTCTAGTTTGCATATCAATTCTAGCTCTGCAGTCTCTCTTTGGAGTCTGTTTTTGAAGTTTTTCTGTTGTAATATAGCCACCCGCAGGTCTGTCACTGAATGACCAGACAGGTTAAAGTGTTCTCCCACTGGTTTTTGAGTATTTTGATTCCTGATGTCAGATTTGTGTCCATTAATTCTTTTGCGTAGAGACTGTCCGGTTTGGCCAATGTACATGGCAGAGGGGCATTGCTGGCACATGATGGCATATATCACATTGGTAGATGTGCAGGTGAACGAGCCCCTGATGGTATGGCTGATGTGATTAGGTCCTATGATGATGTCACTTGAATAGATATGTGGACAGAGTTGGCATCGGGGTTTGTTACAAGGATAGGTTCCTGGGTTAGTGGTTTTGTTCAGTGATGTGTGGTTGCTGGTGAGTATTTGCTTTAGGTTGGGGGGTTGTCTGTAAGCGAGGACAGGTCTGTCTCCCAAGATCTGTGAGAGTAAAGGATCATCTTTGAGGATAGGTTGTAGATCTCTGATGATGCACTGGAGAGGTTTTAGTTGGGGGCTGAAGGTGACAGCTAGTGGTGTTCTGTTATTTTCTTTGTTGGGCCTGTCTTGTAGGAGGTGACTTCTGGGTACTCGTTTGGCTCTGTCAATCTGTTTTTTCACTTCAGCAGGTGGGTATTGTAGTTTTAAGAATGCTTGATAGAGATCTTGTAGATGCTTGTCTCTATCCGAGGGATTGGAGCAAATGCGATTATATCTTAGAGCTTGGCTGTAGACAATGGATCGTGTGGTGTGTCCTGGATGGAAGCTGGAGGCATGTAGGTAAGTGTAGCGGTCAGTAGGTTTCCGGTATAGGGTGGTATTGATGTGACCATCGCTTATTAGCACAGTAGTGTCCAGGAAATGGACCGCTTGTGTGGATTGATCTAGGCTGAGGTTGATGGTGGGATGGAAATTATTGAAATCATGGTGAAATTCCTCAAGGGCTTCTTTTCCATGGGTCCAGATGATGAAGATGTCATCAATGTAGCGCAAGTAGAGTAGGGGCGTTAGGGGACGAGAGCTAAGGAAGCGTTGTTCTAAGTCAGCCATAAAAAGGTGCCACAAGTACTCCTGTTCTTCTTTTTGCGGATACAGACTAACACGGCTGTAACTCTGAAACCTGGAATAAAGTCTAAATACATTCTTATAAAATGAATACCTATTTGAGCATAGGATGACCAGGTATCCCGATTTTATAGGGACAATTCCAATTTTTGGGTCTTTTTCTTATATAACCTCCTATTACCCCCCACCCCGTCCCGATTTTTCACACTTGCTGTCTGGTCACCCTATTTGAGCAAAACTAACATGGAGGTGAATTGGTCTGCTCGCCAGTTACAAGTTTGTTAGTTCTTAGCTAATGCCTGCAACTGAGCTGGCCTGCCAGCATCACGCCTGATCCAAAACCCACTGAAATCAATGGACATCTTTCCATTGAATTCAATGGGCTTTGTATCAGGCATTCATGAATTAGGCTGTTCATTATCTGAAAAATCAGATACCTCAAGCTTCTCTTGTTCAAGGTCTCTTATTAGAAGGCAGGTACTGTATTAATTTCTCAAAGACTCAGTAAATATTATTGGTCTCCTTCTGGTTGATCAGGTTTTGTTCTTCCCACAATCGTCTTACCTTGTCTATTTGTACTTTTATTACTGAAACCATGTCCTGTTACATAGTTCTCTCTCCGGCAAAATTTCCGGAATTGCAGAATTTGATCTATTATGATCACAATTAAATAGTTGTTGGGCATGCCATTAGAGAGACAAGGTGGGTGGGATAATACCTTTCATTGGACCAACTTCTGTTTGTGAAAGAGACAAGCCTTCAAGCTACACAGAGCTCTTCTTCAGCTCTGGGAAAAGTACTTCAAGCTGCACTGCTAAATGCAAAGATGGAACAGTTGTTTAGCATAAGTAGTTAACACACATGTACTAAGGGACTGTTCAAGGCAGAGTGGCTCGTTAACACGTCTGCAGTCATAGGACAACAAAGAAGGGGTTAGTGGGTTACATATTGTAATAAACCATAGATTCAGTGTCTCTGTTCAATCCATGATTTTTAGTGTCTAGCAGAGTTATGAATTTAAGCTTCCAGGCTTATCTTTTGTTTTGAAGGTGTTATGCACACCATTATTGATTCCTGTGTGCTGACTACTTATGCTAAACAATTTGTTCCACCTTGCATTTCACTGTGATGTTTGGAGTACCTTTCCCAGACCTGAAGAAGAAGAGCTCTTTCTGGCTGGAAAGCTTGTCTCTCTCACCAACAGAAGTTTGTCTACTAAAAGATATTATCTCACCCACTTTGTCTCTCTAATGTCCTGGGTCCGAAATTGCTACAACTACACTGCATAAATATGGCATTTGGAAATGATTCCATTTCAAGTGAAACTTTTTTAAAGGCTGACTCCTACTGCTATCCCAGAGCAGTTCAGAGGGGTTAGATCAGGGGTGGGCAAACTTTTTGGCCCGAGGGCCGCATCGGGTTTGATAAATTATATGGAGGGCCGGTTAGGGGAGGGGGTCGTGGCCCTGCTCCCACCTCCTATCTGCCCCCCCCGGGACTCCTGCCCCATCCAACCCCCCCGTTCCCTGATGGCCCCCCCAGGACCCATTCCTCATCCAACCACCCCTTCTCTCTGTCCCCTGACTTTCCACGGAACCCCTGACCCTGACTGCCCCCCTGCTGCCCCATCCAACCCCCCCTTTCCTGACTGCCCCCCGGGACCCCTGCCCCCTTTAGCCACCTGTTCCCTCCCGACTGCTCCACCCCCTATCCACACCCCCACCCCCTGACCACCACCCCGAACGCCCCTGCCCTCTATCCAAACCCCCCTGCCCCCTTACTGCCCTGCCTGGAGCACCGGTGGCTGGTGACGCTATAGCCGCGCCGCCCGGCTGGAGCTGGACCATGCTGCCGCCACTGCCACCATGCAGCTCAGAGCACCGGGTCAGGCCGGGTCAGGCCAGGCTCTGCAGCTGCGCTGCCCCAGGAGCTCACAGCCCCGCCGCCCAGAGCATTGCACCGGTGGCGGAGCTAGTGAGCTCAGGCTGTGGGAGAGGCGGGACAGAAGGAGAGGGGCCGGAGGCTAGCCTCCCAGGCCAGGAGCTCGGGGGCAAGGCAGGACGGTCCCGCGGGCCGGATGTGGCCTGTGGGCTGTAGTTTGCCCACCTTTGGGTTAGATGGATTAGTACTAGATAGGGACCAAATCCAACTGCTGTCACATGTGCAGGTAGGAAAGTGGGCAAACCTAGGTTTGAAGTACAGTACTTGAGCTTTTGAAACAGCAAATCATTTTATTGTACCTTTTAGTCACAGCACAGATGAGATGTTTTTGCTAACCACAAAATTAACATTTGAGTTGTGCTTGATCTTCACGCCATACTGACAAATCATCTGCTGCTGGCTTGCAGAGCTCTAAGTAGAAATTGAATCGTTTTTCAGGTTTGCCATGGGAAGAACTTGACATTAAGGCAGAAAATATACAAAATAAATATATATTTTCTTTTTCCCAATTGACTTTGTGCACTTGACCATATTTTTCACAAAAATAGCTACAAAATTAACTTTTCACATTATTGCAGTAGAATTGTGTGTAATAAAACTATTGATTCTCTTGGCTGCAGGGCAAAGTGCACTCAAGTATAAACCAGGAGTGATTCATATTACAGTAAAATAAGATATAAAGGGGTTATTAATACTAATTTCTGCTATATGTGATATAGTAAAAGCTATTTATTACAACAAAGTTTGTTTCAAACAACTTGGTACCACGAGTAATCATCATTATGCAATTGCATATTGTAGCTTTTCTAAGCCATAACATACACATTCTACGCAATGATTTTTCTCCGTTTAGCTTCAGAAAAGCTCACTATCTAATTGACACGATGACTGTACTTCATGTAAAATTTAACTCTGTCTATTAAAACAGACACTGTACGGACCCAGATAAAGCCAATGGGTCAGATTCTCATTTCTGTTGCAGTGATGTAAAACCCGGATTAATGCCACTGAAGTTGATGGAGTTTCTCCAGTTTTATATTATTGTAACAAAGCACAAAATCTGGTTCAAGGGAAGTTTGGTTAAGTAAAGACTGCAGAATCTGTCCTTATATTTGGAATCTACTACTGGGGGTAGAATTTTGGGTTTTGGGAAAGATAAGGAAACTAGTGGAAAACTTCATAATATTCAGTTCCTTACAAACAATGCCAAATTTCAACAAAATATTACTCAGATTTATTTCTATTTGCATGGAACAAGTGTCTACTACTACCTACTTCAGAGAATTTCTATAAGAGGAATCTTTGTTGTTTCATCAACCAATGTAACCTCTAAAGAGCGAATGTAGCTTTTTATTAGAACAACAAAATAATTACCATGGGCAGAAACATATGCTAGAACATTTCATCATATCCTCATTGTAGAAATCCTGCCAATAATACTATTCCAATTGCTGTAACCATCAGGCCCTGTCTATGTTGTAGTGTTGCCGGAGGTGCAATTGAAGAAGCCTCCTTTACTGAAAAAAGAAGAACAGGAGTACTTGTGGCACCTTAGAGACTAACAAATTTATTAGAGCATAAGCTTTCGTGGACTACAGCCCAAAGCTTATGCTCTAATAAATTTGTTAGTCTCTAAGGTGCCACAAGTACTCCTGTTCTTCTTTTTGCAGATACAGACTAACACGGCTGCTACTCTGAAACCTCCTTTACTGAGACATAATTGCAGTTAAAAATGTATGGTAGTGTGTGCATAATTTATTTTGGTAATCACATGATTATCTTTTTGTTTGTATATTACTCAGTTTTTCACAAGCAGAAATAGGTGTTTGTGGATAACTATTGCTATATTTACATATCTGTAATTGTATATTGAGTTGTTACTATTGAATAGTTTCTAGCTTAATTTATTTCTTTTGTTCTTATTTAAAACAAAAGATTATTAAGAGTTTAGCTCCATTCCTGAGAACTGTCTATTCTCACCCAACACTAATCCCTATAATGTTACACAATTGCTTAGAACAATTTCAGTCCTGGAAAATAAAAACTATATTTTATACATAAAATATGATGGTTGAGTTCTTGTGACATTTATCGTCACCTTGCGGATAGTGGGATAATGTACTGTCCCCATTGTAATACCACCTTCCATTCCTGAATTATTAAGATAAATGGCTGAACAAAGACCAGCCATTAGGCAACAGGCACACAAAGTAAATAATACTAGACAAGCAACCATAGTACACAAGGATAGGGATGGGGCTTGCCAGTGAGTCCATAAAAAGAAGAACCCTTGTCTCCAGAAATCCAAGTTGGAATTTTCATTAGCTGTTGCCAGAGAATCATATTGTTGATAGTCTGTCAGATTAAAAGTACTATGGTGTACTGAAGCTACTGCCATAGTAACATAGCATATTATGCTATATGTTATTCTGTGGGATCTTTCTGAAATATTTTATAGAAATATCACTCTAGAGTTACTTTCATCCTGGGAAGTTATTTTTCTATTGCTGAAGTAAGTGTTTCTTTAGAGAAATAAATTGTTTAAAGAACAGACAACAGTATTTCAGCAACAGAAAAATAATTGATCAGTGGTTTTTGTTCTGTATCTGAAATTCCACTTGACGAAAAGTACTGTAGCTTTCATGTGGCTGATAATATCATACCGTTATCGCACCTGAAAAAGTTGAACTGAAAAAGGATCCTGGAGCTGAATTGGCTTGATATTCAAATTCAGTTTTTGAGATTGCCAAACTGTAATGCAAGCAACAAAATAAATATTTGGGTCAAATTATGGTTGTCCAGCAGACACAGATTTATGCCAGAAGCCCCAAGACCTGAAGAGAAAACATTATCCACCCCAACTCTGACCAAAAACCTACCACCAAGAGACTTGGAGGAGAATTCTGGATATAATGTGCAGGTGCATGCAAATACATACTGTGGCCTACCATGACACCTATGCATCTTCCCCAATAATTTCTGCATATAACAATTGGCTTCATAAAGGGTTCTTCCAGCCTGAATATAAGCCTCCATTAATGTTGCTTTTTTATGTCAATGGAAGTTTTATGTGTTGTAGGAGTCCATTCCTTCACCCTCACAGAATATCTCTGTTAGTTAGTCAACATTTTACAATTGTTATAATATATATATATATATATATATATATATGAAAAACAAATATTTTGGTCCTTTTCTTTTTAGGAATATATGGACTCAAATAAATACATAGAACATTTAGTAACTCAGCTAGAAGAGCAACGGTGGAACCTATGGAGGCAAGTACAATTTATATGCATATATTTGTTTTGGAAAGAGATACAATATTCCATAGTTTTTGCTGCTGACTTTAGGTAAGATGAACAGGTGTTGAACTTCCAGATCTGCACTTCTGTTAAATACCCACCCACAAACATTAAACTCTCACATGAGTTTTAACCACAGATGAAATAACTCAACAGTGCACCACTCAATCACTCTAGGAGTGGAATCATATCCAGATTGTTAAATATGTCTGCAGGTATCCCTGTGTGTGGAAATACTCTGTTTTCCAAGCATTTGCTATGCTTATCCCTGCTTAGCATTATTGTCAGTTTCACTGGAGTGGGTTTACCAGGCAGTTTGGTCTCCTTGAATATAGGAGTCTCTTTCAAATGGAATGTGAAAGGAGTAACATAAGTTACCATGAAGTGGTGATAACATGGCAACATAAGATATTTGGAGTTTTAAAACCCAAACTAGCAATGGTTAACAAGCCTGCTGCAATGAAAGCTTGTCTCTCTCACCAACAGAAGTTGGTCCTATAAAAGATATTACCTCACCCGCTTGTTTCTTCAATGAAAAAGAGGCAGTCTTGATGCTCTAGTAAGTATTTTCCATATCTCCTGCTTTCACATCGATTACCACTGGATGTCCAGACACAATTTGCATATCTATACAGTGATGATTTACATATGCTAATATATACCTAGTGGGGATTTCTGCTCCATCTTGATCAACTGAGAAATGTGCATGAACACTTGAAAATCCCATCGAATTCTGTGTGCTTAGGCAAGTTGGATGCAAGAGAACTTTGAAAATTCCCTTGCCTTAGAAAACGTAATCTACTCATAAGTTATCAGTTTATCTAGTTCTGCTACAATAAAGTAGCTATTCAATTCTAAATACATTTTCCCTGCGTGTGCCTGCAACTTGATTGGATAGCTTTACTTGGATGGTTTTACTGAAGTGTTCCCAATGATGCCAGATACCATGGCCCATCCCCATTATGTAAGTCATACTACTGTAAATTTTTTGCAACTCTCTAAAGTTATTGAAATGTCATTCATAAAAGTGACAACTTGCAACACGAATGGTTTTGGTGCTGTATTGTTGTTTCTGAAGAATTGTGCTCTGCAGGTTGTCCCAGGGCTGCCCTGGTAAGAAATGCTACAAACATCCCAAAAGTCTTTTTCTCTGATTTTTTTTCTTTTGTCTCAACAAATCCTATTTAACTTTAGATGACTCATTCCCTCTATAAGTGGATAACTTATTTGATCAGATTTTTATTAGTTTGTGAAATTGCACCAGTTTTTTATTTATGTAGATTTGTAGTTGTTACACATGACATGTGATAACTAAGTAGCTATAGGGAAACATTTTGCAGGCTGTATTTGCTGTATATTTTTTGAGCATCCATTATCTCTGTGATAAATGAAAGGGGCAGGGGTAGCTCCCTTTTATGGACACCCAGCTAGCTATAAAATCCCTCTCAGTAGTTGTTCTCTATTTGCTTTACCTGTAAAGGGTTAAAAAGTCTCCCTGCATAGGTAAAAGGAAGGGAGTGGGCACCTGACCAAAAGAGACAATGAGAAGGCTAGAAATTTTTAAAAATTGGGGGGAAAATTCCCCTTTGTTTGTGTTGTTCTCAGGGAGAGAGGGAACAGGGCATAACTATGCTGTAAAAAGCTTGGGCCAGTATGAAAAATCATTAGATCATACCTAGAAGCTACTCATTTGAAACCCCAGATATGTAAGTAGATCAGGAAATGTCTAGGAAGACATGATTAGGTTTATTTCTTTTATCTCTTTATGGCTTATGGATTCCTCTGGGCTAACCCCAAATGCTTTTCATAGAATCATAGAAGATTACGGATGGAAGAGACCTCAGGAGGTCATCTAGTCCAACCCCCTCAAGGCAGGACCAACACCAACTAAATCATCCCAGCCAGGTCTTTGTCAAGGGCCTTAAAAACCTCTAAGGATGGAAATTCCACCACCTCCCTAGGTAACCTATTCCAGTGCTTCACCACCCTCCTTGTGAAATAGTGTTTCCTAATATCCAACCTAGACCTTCCCCACTGCAACTTGAGATAATTGCTCCTTGTTCTGTCATCTGAGAACAGCCTAGCTCCATCCTCTTTGGAACCCCTCATCAGGTAGTTGAAGGCAGCTATCAACCCCCCCCTCACTCTTCTCTTCTGCAGACTAAACAAGCCCAGTTCCCTCAGCCTCTCCTCATAAGTCATGTGCCCCAGCCCCCTGATCATTTTCGTTGCCCTCCACTGGACTCTTTCCAATTTTTCTACGTCCTTTCTGTAGTTGGGGGCCCAAAACTGGACGCAATACTCCAGATGTGTCACCAGTGCCGAATAGAGGGGAATAATCACTTCCCTCGATCTGCTGGCAATGCTCCTACTAATGCAGCCCAATATGCCATTAACCTTCTTGGCAACAAGGGCACACAGGTGACTCATATCCAGCTTGTCATCCACTGTAATCTCCAGGTCCTTTTCTGCAGAACTGCTGCTTAGCCAGTCGGTCCCCAGCCTGTTGCGGTGCATGGGATTCTTCCTTCCTAAGTGCAGGACTCTGCACTTGTCCTTGTTGAACCTCATCAGATTTCTTTTGGCCCAATCCTCCAATTTGTCTAGGTCACTCTGGACCCTATCCCTACCCTCCAGCATATTTACCTCTCCCCGCACCTTAGTGTCATCTGCAAACTTGCTGAGAGTGCAATCCATCCCGTCATCCAGATCATTAATAAAGATGTTGAACAAAACCGGCCCCAGGACTGACCCCTGAGGCACTCCGCTTGATACCGGCTGCCAACTTTTGTTTTGCTTGTTACCTTTAAGCTGGACCTCAAGAAAGTTGTTTTGATGCTTAATCCTTATAAGTGGTTCTTATTAAAATCTAGCAATAGTCTGAGTTTTTGGATATATTTTCTTTCTTTTTGTTTTAATAAAATGTACCTTTTTTAAGAACAGGATTGGATTTTTGTGTCCTAAGAGGTTTATGCACATGTTTAATTAGCTGGTGGCAACAGCTGATTTCCTTTGTTTTTCTTTCTCAGCTCTTCCCCGGAGGTGGGGGGTGAAAGGGCTTGAGGGTACCCCACAGGAAAGAATTCCCAAGTGTGCCTTCCTGGGTTCTCAAAGTGGGTTTTGCACTTGGGTGGTGGCAGCATCTACCCATCCAAGGTCAGAGAAAAGCTGTAACCTTGGGAATTTAATACAAACCTGGAGTGGCCACTATTAATTTTTAGAATCCTTGCGGGCCCCCACCTTCTGCACTCAAAAGTGCCAGAATGGGGAATCAGCCTTGACAATCTCACATTTTTATAGGTATAGGGGCCAAATTTATATCTGAAATAACTCTACTGTGAAGCCACTGGATTTATACCAGGGATGAAACTGATGCAATATTTACCATCCATATATTTTTGTGTGCAATATTTGATTATTTTTTCTTTCTGCATATAGAAGGTTCATGAATATGAGAAGTCCTCCATTAAGTTTGCAGACAAGTATAATTTAATTTTCTCAAATAGGTTAAACCAATGCACCTCAGATCTGATCTCGGGAGAGGAATAATTAAGTTCTGATGATTTTTCAGCCTGTATGCTCTAAAAAGGTGGATTTTCACATTGCTTGATATAGCTCTGATGAACAGTCCTGTCCTCTGGGATATAAAATTGGATTAAAATAACATTTCTGACATGGGTTTAGCTTCATTGAAAGCTAGACTACAAAAGTTTGTGGACATTCAGTTCCCATTTTCTTTCAAAATTGAATTATTATACCAGAAGAAACAAGGGTTTTCATGTAAAATTACAATATTCAGTAAAATGCATTTGATTAAGAATGAAGGTTAATAGTAACAGAGGGTCTTGTGGCACCTTTGAGACTAACAGAAGTATTGGGAGCATAAGCCTTGCAAGGCATCTGAAGAAGTGAGGTTCTTACCCACGAAAGCTTATGCTCCCAATACTTCTGTTAGTCTCAAAGGTGCCACAAGACCCTCTGTTGCTTTTTACAGATTCAGACTAACACGGCTACCCCTCTGAAGGTTAATAGTAGCATTATAGCTGAATAACAATATTATGAATAAATGGAAATGAATAGTAGAATAAAGAAAATGGAAAAACTCCTTGAAAACCAGAACATATATAAGGACTTTATTGAATTGTGAACTGACATTCAGCTAGTCCTGAAAACTGAATGTTCTTTGCAGTTAAAGTCAGCACTTTCTTTTTATTATTATTTACAGAGTAACATTGAGATAAAAAACTTTAGAATGACAATGAATACTATAAAAAAAATCCTCTCTGGTTTCGATAGACTATCTTGAATGCTTTATTATAGATTTAAAAGAAAGAAATCTGTAATATGTTAAGGATCATGGGAATAGCTCATGCTATACAAGAGCAGTACTAGATTGTCTAGAGTCAGACAGATGCCTTAATAAATCAGCATAGACCACTTCTTAGACTTCATTATGCCCTTGATTTGTGGCTGCCACAATTTTAACCTGTTGGGTCATTGGGCATTGAACCTGACATTGAACGATAGCCCCCAGTTTACTCTAGGCTAGCTAATAAAAAAGACAGATACAAATTCTGAACATTTAGCTCCTTCAACATTGCTTACAGCCTGGGCTGATTTATAGCAACCAGTCTGAGACAGAAGAGACTAAAACTGATGTCACGGCGCTCATATAGAATGTTTACGGTACCACATGTACAACAGCAAACTAAAAGGCACTTAATTAGATGTGGGAGCAGAAATTTCTTTTTCTTCTCATTTTACAGAGCTTGATATATTTTACTTTCTTCATGTGGCATAGCCATCTGTTGTGGAACATAGAAATTTATTGCTGTAATCATACTCCCAAGAGGACTGGTTATGTTTAGGTCATGTTTCACAGCATGCTACTAAAATAGACCTCCAGATTTTCAGTTTCTAAAGAACTTCAGAGGCATAAGCATTGCTACCTCAGCAGTGTCTGAAAGTACAGCTGTTTTTGACCCCCACCCTTTTCTTACACTAAGAACCTTAGACAGCTTATTGTTGTATGAAGAATTAAGACAGCAATAAAGGTAGAAATTCACTATCTGAAACAAGATACATACACACACTCACACACTAGTAGCTGAAAGCCTGCGCTGTGTCACAGGTGTAATTTGTAAAGTCACGTGTGTAAAAAAAAAAAAGACAAAAATAGCTTGGAACTTAAAAATTAGACAATAACAGACCATGAATCCAAGTGATGATTGAACCTGGTGATATTCTAGACAAAAACTATCATCCTAGTAGCTGTTTCCAGCTTTTTACACTGATTCAGACATTCTAGGCTTCAGTGTGATACTCAAAGTTTTTGTGTGTGCTGATTGTGTTGTGCTGGGAGAGTAGTGTTGATTAGTGCAGGTGCTGAATGAGTGGTATATACTGTGGAGAGGAGCTATGTATGTATGGGGTTATAGTGTGTGCTGCTTGCAGTGGTAGTGGGTGAACTTTGGGGCAAGTGGGCCATACCAGGGGGAAAAAATAGAAAAAAGCCTGGTCGTCTGAGTAACCTACCTGGGCCCTGGAGTTAGGGGCAGTTGCTCTGGGACATGTGAAAATTGGTCCCTGCACTCTGAGCCTGGACTGAAAGGGTGGGACTAGTAGAGTCCTCTAAAGAGCTGTGCACTAACTGCCCCTTGTAGACCCTGTTGGTGTGCTCTAAAAGGTACCTAGAGTGTGTAAAGGCAGTCCTGTTTGAAATGGGACTACATCAACATCAACTGCATAGGTGTAATTCATAAGTCAGAAGGACTGAGAACTTAAAAATTGGATGGTAACAGATCGCAGAACCCAGTGACTATTCAATCTGGTGGTACGCTGAACAAAAAGAGCCCTCCACCATGCTTATCGCTGTTTCCATGGCTTCACAGTGACACTACAGACGTCATAGTCTTCAGAGTGACACGCAGAGTGACAACCCTGGAATCTTATTTTTTGAGGTGGGGTTTCTTTTTTTTTTTTTTTTTTAAATCTGTATGGCTTTTTGTTTTGTTTTTTGCTTTTCTCTGGCTTATTTGGAAAAAAACAGACAGTAGAGCAAATTCAATGCTGATGTAACTCCATTGAAGCTATTTTAGTGGTTACACAGTAATGAATTTGTCTCAGTAGATCAACATGCATTGGAACATTTGGGATTATTTTAGGGTTTATTCCCTCCTCCCACTCCATCATGGGCCTATAAATAGTATCAAAAGTTTGGACAGAAAAGATTTTTTTCTCTGTACTGGTATTTTCTCACGTAGTCAACCAGTGCTGTTTCATATTTGGCTAAATTTTATTTACTACATATAATTTTAAGGGCAGAATAATATGAAGAAATAATTGGAAAAGTAAGGGTTTGCTCCTGCAGTCTTTGCTCAGTGACCCCAGTGGGGAGCTTTGCCTCAGTAACATCAATGTAACGATTGCAACAGTAGATCTTAATTTTAAATTGTTGACATTTGGGCCCCTTATTGTAATTCACTTTTTCCCTAACAGAAAAAAGAATTGGTATTGAAGCATAGTATGCTTTTCCAGGTATAAAAGAGTCTGCTTTTGTTCCTGCTAACGTCCATGAGAATTTTATTATTGACTTGAATGGAACCAGGATTGGACCTTGGTCCCAGAATTTTTGGTTGTGTTGGGATGTTCTAGATTTCAAAGAGTACAATCAGGAAACAAAACAAAACAAAAGCCAAACATATATACTACAGTGATGTAAAACCCTGAGATGGAGAGAGAGACAGCATTTGAACTCCATGGCATTTTTCTAAGTACAAGTTTTAAAAAAGAGGCTTTCTTGAATAACTTTGCTATACTTTCATCTAAAGTATTAGCATATCTCTGTGCTCATGGGTTTAATGCTCGTAAACTAAGGAGGTGCCAAGTATTCATCAGGTTGCTTTTGCTGTAATCATAAACTTCCACTGGGAGATCTTAATTGGTAACAAGTAAAATTGCTCTGCAAGAATTCTTAATGGTGAACACAGATTAAAATAACAACCGTGATTTGTTTTAAACTGCTTGACTAGAAAAGGACTAATCTTTTGGGAATATGATGCATGGCAAACAAATGGAAAACCCTGTGTACTGTATGATGTTAAGGCAGGGCAGGCTTTGACAAAAATATCTAACGCTGTACCAATGGAACAAAGGCATACTCCGCACAGATTTCTTTTCCTGTAGGGTCTCTCTATAGCTTGGCTGAGTAGAACTAACATTAAAGCAGACAGAATCTTGGGGACCTTCATCATTTTAATCCCACTTTAACTCTTCCTGTAAGATTTCCAAATGATAGCTATATCTTCCAGCCATTGATGTTGAATGGGATTTCCTTTGGAATCCATCATTGTTGCCCCTTGGTCATCTGGCAGAGATCTTTGCAAAGAAATGCAAAGCTCTCCTCTTCACTGCCTCCATATGAGGAGAGATTAAAAAGACTGGGACTGTTCGTCTTAGTAAAAAGATGACTATGGTGGGATATGATAGAGGTCTAGAAAATCATGCACCCCTACCCTAGCCCGTAGCTCCCTCCTGCACCCAGACTCCACACCCCCACCTGCACCCCAACCCCCTGTCCCAGCCCTGAGCCCCTCCTGCACCCAAACTCCCACCCAAAGCCCACACCCTGAACCTCCTGCTGCACCCCAACCCCCTGTCCCATCCCTGTCCCCACCCAGAGCCCCTCCCCAGCTGGAGCTGCACCCCAATCCCCTGCCCCAGCCCTGCGCCCACTCCCCCATTCCAAACCCCTAGGGGCCCCACAAAAATCTAATAGCCCACTGGAGAGTTAATCTGACCCTGGGGATCACCCAATGAAATTAGTAGGCAGCATCTTTAAGACAAACATAAGTAAGTACTTCTTTACAAAACACACAGTCAACCTGTGAAACTCATTACCAGGGGATGTTGAGAAGTATAACTGGGTTCAAAAAGAATTAGATAGGTCCATCAATGGCTATTAGCCAAGATGATCAGGGACACCACACCATGCTTGGTGTGTTCCTAAATCTGTGACTGCCAGAGCTGGGACTGGATGACAGGGGATGGATCATTCGATAAATAGCTCTGTTCTGTTCATTCCCTATGAAGCACCTGGCATTGGCCATTGTTGGAAGACAGGATACTGGGCTAGATGGACTATTGGTCTGTCTCATTATGGCCATTTTTGTTCTTATGTTTTTGTGGCACAGTATTCTACCTACTCATACTTCCAACACCTGCCAGTGGATAAAGACAGAATAAAATGGCATTTTAAGAGGCCAGGCACATATACCTAAGCTGCTTATTTTGTCAAATTATTTAATAGCCATGTTCCCTCGAGTCCAGGACAGTGCTAAATCTGAGAACGCGTTACATTTGTAAATCTGAAGAATGTGGTACAAACACTGACACATTCCCCTTTTTAAGGGAAACCCTTACAATCCTGCAGTGATGTGTGAGACTGTAACTGAGGGCAGAATTTGGCTCTTGATGTTCATTTGCATTATCTGGGTAGCTGCCAATTAAAATAAGTAAATAACATTTTTTTCTATTACATTTTGTGTGGTTTCTGTTATTCATTATAGTAATGAACTAACAGAATTTGCTTGAATGAAACTTACAGAGCAGACAAATCTTGCACTGTTTTTTCCAGCACAGCTGACAATGCCTCAGTCCTAAAATACATCATATGCTTTATTTATTATGTGAACTCATTTCTTCTATGAACCAGCATTTGAAATGTGGGATCGAAAGGGAAAGTCTATTAAGAACATTTCTAATATTTGACCAAATGTATATTTCTCTAGATGAGTGTAAATTTGGATGGTTCAATGAACAGAATCTGTAGCCACTAGGTCATTAAAAAGCACTACTATTGTATTATCTGTGAATTAAACAGGCTTTCTTCCTTTCAATCTCTGGTACAATGCCCTGTGTCACATCACAATTGAAAAAAGGGTCTTTTCCATGATTTTAAACTGGCTAGGTCAGTATTGTGGATATCTGGCAGACAGAAAAAGGAGGCATTTTATTGTTTGCATCTTATTGTATGAACTAAGAGATCACAGAATACAATGAGATAATCCATTCTTCTACAGAGATATACATTAAAGGGAAAATCTCCCTGAAAAGCAAGACACACAACAGGAGACTGTAAAAATAAATTCAGTGACTGCACTAAGTAGGTAATGGGTTAAAGATGACAAATGTACCAAACTACACAGATCCTATATAGTACATAAACATGAACTCTTTAAACAACATTAGTCTGATGGAGAAGACTAGAATGCTTACATATTGGCTAAAGGGGGTAGGGAAAAACAGTTCAGTGCTTGTTTAAGATCACATTTAAACTAATAACATTACAGTGGATATCTTTTGAAAAGTTAGCACCTATTCAAAAGATGTTACTATTCTCTCAGTCTTCCTTCTTGTATATAGAGGAAATATCTCAAACTGATAAAAAATTTCTACCAGTTAGTCATTTATTTAACTGCAACTACTGTATCAGATTAAGAAATTAATATATCTCTTTAAACCAAAAAAAAAAAAATTGTCACTGTAAATTACACTTGTTTTGATGGAGTATTTTCTAAATTAATTTGACTTATTTTAACAAAGCGCAGCTTGATATTTTGTAGTATATAAGAAATATGAAGCAATGTGTATGATCATGACACAACACATGCAAAGCAAATATTAATTTCTAAAAGACTGTAGATCTTGCCCAGCACTCCTCACTCAAGGAAAGCTGATGGTAGTGTCAACTGGAGTTTTGCCTGAGTAAGAAGTGGAGTATTTAAGTCATTAGGAAAAGAATTTTGAGCTTTCTCTATACAAAATATTTTCCATATAATCAAATTGCTCTGTATGTATACTATACAATCCCAGTTTAAAATTTTAGATTTGACAGAAAGATCTTAAGAACACTATGTAATAGTTCCATATGTTCACAGTTATAAAACTAAAGAAATTAGCCAGTGCTTAATCTAAAAATATTTTAATAAAATTGTGTAATGAATTAGGTTGGGGTTTTTTTTGCACAGATGTACGGCCATCTTAATAACAAGACTGCCTGAACCATGAATTGATTCATTTCTCTGAAATTAAAAAATAGAGGCCTTGAGCAAAATATATTCCTTAGATTTATTTGGTGGAATAAAGATCATAAATGTTCCCTACTAAGTTGAAAGAAGAAAACTCCAGCAGGGAAGAGTGTGGAAGGTCTACTTGACATATGGATGTTTGTTAAATGTAAAATGTATGAACAGCCCAGAGTGAATGCTCCTCATTTATATGCTGAGAAATGAAATGTATAATCTTGGAATGGTTCACTATTTGTTTTACATTTTTATAAAAATCATCTTTTTGTGTATTCAGATGTGCTTCTTTCTTCAGTTGGTATTTAGGGTTAGAAGAATTTGGGAATTCATTTTACCTGATCCCATCTGTTTAAGGCAGATGGTTATTGTCTGGGTCTCCTGAACTATGCACTGTGGTTCAGTTGGAGGGCACTAGGCACAGCATGTATATATATACAACTGTATCACTGCATGGGTGAGATGTAGATCTACAAAGAGGAATGTCCCCTTTGGAAAAATATTGGAGCACATGCTAATCTGAAAATCTGTGTCAGCTTTGGGTTTGGGTACTGAATCAGGTCATTAATGATAATTTACAGCACTTGAACATGCAAATATATGTAGATGCTGCATTACATGTTGAGCTTGTGAAACTTCTGTCAGGTTAGCAAGTTCTTTTTAAAAAAAAAATAAATGATCTCCAAACTTATTTCAAGGCAAGAAGAAATGAAATACAAAATAGCACATAGAAATGTTTACTTCTCCATTCTCACTAATAGCTATATTCTGCCATACTTTTTTTATACTGAATTGTACTTACTCCTCAAATAGTCCCATTGATCAAGGAGCAAGGAACAGTGAGTGACAGGACCTGACCTTAGATCTTTAATAATTATGTAGTCTGAGTCTCAGATAAAACAAGTGTACTTTAAATTTACATACTCTCTCTTTCATATAAAGCATGTGGGATGGATTCTAGTCTCAGTTACACTGGTGTAAATCTGAATAATTCTATTAAACCCAGTGGAGTTACCCTGGATTTATAAGTGTAAAAGAATCAGAATCTGGACCTAAATAAACAGACTATTATATTGTAGTATAGTATAGATAGATATGTGGCAAATAGGGTATGTCTGTGGAAACTTCAGTGACAGGTTTATCTCAAGTGTTTTTTTACTTGTCGTGCACGGAGAGAATACATAAAAGTGAGAATAGGATTACAGAAAAGCATGTCTATTGTCTATCATGAACTTAGATATGTTGTTTTCTTTGGAATTCTTTGAGGAAATATCCTAAATGAGTCATTTTACTCAAGAAACTTACGAAATAAGTTGGAAAGCCCAGTGCAGCCCAATTTTCCCTCTGCAAGCTATAAGTATTTAACACTAATTCAGTAGGATCTACAAGGTCACCTTTTTGGTCACCATCAAATTTTGCACCACCTCATGGCATCCTTTTTTGTAGTTGCAGAAGGAGGCCAATGACTTAACGAGCATGGAGATTGAATTATTCTCCCATCTCTAGGAGGAAAAGGAGCCAGAAAACCCTAAAAGCCTATATTGAATCACACTCTCTAGCTATGTGAGAAAGCTAGCACTGCTGCTACCAGGCCATCGGGTAAATAGGACTTTGATCTACCCATCTTTCCCTGCAAACTGGCTTCATTTATAGAAGATAAATTCAATAACCTAGCTTAGCATATCTGTTTGATTTTATATTGCACCAGCATTGATAAAGTTTTCCCCATCATTATTATTGATTATCATTTACATTAAAGTAGCACCTAGAGGCCACAGCTGAGATCAGGGGCCCATTGTGCTAGGCCATGTACACACTTACAGTGAGAGACAGTGTATGTCCCCTGGCCCCAAAGAGCTCACAAGCTAGATAGGCAAAGGGCAGGAGGAAGGGAGGAGTAGTATGCCTATTTTTCAGATGAGCAACTAAGTCATATAAAGAGAATAGGTGACCAAAATACTATAGGAACTCTGTGGCTAAATCAAGAATTGAACTCAGAACTCTTGAGTTTCAGTCCAATGCTTTAAACTCAAGAACTTCCCTTCCATCAATACACAGTCCTGTGCCCTGTCTGCCTCATCTTAGAAGATGTGATTAGTTATCAACTTCACTGATAATATGTAGCATTTTTAAATGTTCTAGGCCTAAGGGTATGTTTATACTGCATTTTACAACTCACAGCAGCGAGTCTCAGAGCCCAGATCTACAGACTAGGGCTCACACTACAGTGCTAAAAAAAACGGTGTATGTAGACATTGCACCTTGAGCTGGATCGTGGGTTCTGAAGACTACCCTGTCCTCAGGCTTCAGAGCCTGAGCTCCAGCTCAGGCCTGAACAGCTACACTGCTATTTTTAGTGCTGTAGTTCTAGCCTACAGGGATTTCCCAAAACCCTCCACCCCCAGTAGTCAACCAGTTACATACAGTAGTGCCAATTTAGTCATTGGTTGGAAATTTGAATTGAAATTGAAACATTAATACACACTTTGAAAGCAGATACAGCAGTGGTGGGCAACCTGCGGCCCACCAGGGTAATCTGCTGGTGGGCCACAAAACAGTTTGTTTACATTGACTGTCCACAGGCATGGCCGCCAACAGCTCCCAGTGTCCACGGTTCGTCATTCCCAGCCAATGGGAGCTTTGGGAAGCGGCACGGGCTGGCCACCGCTTCCTGCAGCTTCCATTGGGCCAGGAATGGCGAACCGCGGACACTGGGAGCTGTGGGCGACTGTGCCTGCAGACAGTCAATGTAAACAAACTGTCTCATGGCCCACCAGCGGATTACCCTGACGGGCCCTGTCCACCACTGATATTCAGTATATGATAAAATACTTGTACCTGAGAAAGCATAATGGGTTTGAAAAGTGTGAACAAAGACTAGCTTCCTCATACAGCTGTTGTTTATGACAATGTCAGTGCATTTGTTTCAGCTATATTGGCCAACCTAATAATTTCAAATTATGATTTGTAAACAAGGTCTGAATGAGCTCTCCCCTGACAGCTAGTGATGAGCCAGGGGTAGGGCGAAAGGCTTCAGGACCTGACTGTATTTACTTGAACACACCTACTTTACCTAGGTATCCAGCAGACAGAGCTGTGTTGTCCAAGTGATCAATTTTGGCTGGTGCTAGGTTACAAATCACTTTAGTATTGAACGCTGGGGTAATCAAATGTTATCCTTATTGCAGAACTGTGCTTAGCCTGCCTGAATGAGGGGGGTCTCCCTCAGTGCTTAATTTGTGCTAGGGCTTGCAAGGGCTGAGCTCTGGCACCTCTAGGCCTGGCAGATCATATCCCTGGGACCTCTGGACTTGCCACATCAGCTATAAAAGTAACAAACTTGACTGAGTTCCGGCACCTCTTTCATTACAAATTAAGCAATGGTCACCCTCAACTGAACTGACCTCGCTAAGCAGGGGGGTTAGATGACAGATCCCAGTGTGGGGAGAGAGGGTGGGGCGCAGGTGTTTTCCTTGGTGGTGTGGGCTCTGCCTAAGAGTCACAGGCACTATTTAACCTGCCCCTCAACCCTGTTTAAAGATAGAGCTGATTAGGCTCCATAGGGAGTCTTTTGGTTTAAGTGACCACCAGAGCTGAAATCACTGATAATCAGGTCTAAGTACTTAGACCTGCTGTGGGACAGTGTTTCTGTGGAAGAAACTGCCCAGCCTGCAGTAGCAGTGAGGTTCCCCACTGAGAGCTGAAATCACTGAGAGTTGGGTGGAACCTCAAGGGACCGACTGGCAGAGGTCACAGTGGCAAATGGCAGCAGAAGGTGATGGCGCAGGGCCACTGGGGAGTGAATGGCAGCATGACAAACAACATTGGCCAGAGTGAGCAGCCAGAGCAAGTGGTAAGTGGCCAGGGTGAGTGGCAGGAGGAACGCGCAAGATGTCTTCTTCCCTCCCTCTCCCCCTCCCCCCCTACAGCTCCCAGGGTGGGAGATGAACTCACATGAAAGCACCTCTGAACTCTGAGTCTCCATTGACCAAGGACAACATCTATGAGTGGGGTGGGGTGGGGTGGAGTGGAGTGGAGGGAGAAGGGAGGGACACATTAAAGGAGCATTTGTTTGTTGGACTATATTTTAGTGACTTTGCTCCAGAATGCTAGATTTGTGATTGGGAAACTTATATAAATGTACGTTTCCTAGTAGGCTAACATTTTTAAAATGCATTATTTGTAGGGTTACCAGATAGCAACTGTGGGAAAAAAACGGGTCAGGGGGTGGGGGATAATAGGTGCCTATATAAGAAAAAGTCCCAAAAAATGGGATTTTCCCTTTAAAAATGGGACAGCTGGTCACCCTAATTATTTGCCAGTGTTATCTCACATTGTCAGTATCTCAAGAGGTCATTATTTTGGGGAGTTTCTGTACTAAACTTTTTTATTATTATAATTAATTTTTATGTAAGAATAGCCATATTGGGTCAGACCAGTGGTCCATATACCCCAATATCCTGTCTTCCGAATGTGGTCAATGCCAGGTGCTCCAGAGGAAATGAACAGAACAGGCAATCATTGAGCGATCCATCCCCTGTCATCCACTCCCAGCTTCTGGTGAACAGAGGCTAGGGACACTCAAAGCATGCTGTTGCATCCCTGCTCATCCTGGCTAATAGCCATTGATGGACCTATCCTCCATGAACTTATTTACCTCTTTTTTGAACCCTGTTATAATTTTGGCCTGCACAACATTCCTGGCAAAATGTTCCACAGGTTGACGGTACGTTGTATGAAGAAGTACTTCATTTTTTTTGTTTTAAACCTGCTGCCTATTAATGTCATTGGGTGACCCCTGGTTCTTGTGTTAAGTGAAGGGGAAAATAACACTTCCTTATTCACTTTCTCCACATCAGTCAAGATTTTATAGGCCTCTATCATATACCCCCTTAGTCATCTCTTTTCCAAGCTGAAAAGTCCAAGTCTTTTTAATCCCTACCCCTAATCATTTTTGTTGCCCTTCTCTGTACCTTTTCCAATTCCAATATATATATTTTTGAGATGGAGTGACCAGAACTGCACACACTATTCAAGATGTGGGTGTATCATGGACTTATATAGTAAAAGTGGAGGAGCTTGATTTGCCAAACTGATCAGCCAAGCCAATACTGATAACCTACATGAAAAGGCTGCAAAACGCCATGCCTCTGGACTGCATCAACATGCAGAGTCTTATAAGCCAGTCACTGTCAAAGCCAATTTTAGAAGTACTTAATGAGGCTGTTAAGAATGCTGGAGACACAACTCAATTTATGTGAACCAACATGGCTGTTGCATCATACTTTCTATTTAAGCAAGAGATACCACACACTACAAACTGGAAGCCAATGTTAAGTGCATTGTCACATATTAATCCTGAAGTTGGATACTGGTTTCAAACATTATTCGCAAATGCTCGCTATCTTTTTGCAAAAAACTCAACTAACTGGCTAGAACCATGCAGTGCAACAGTGAAAGAAGCAGCAGTCGAAAAAGCAAAGAACTCTCTCATCGCATTCAAAAAATGTGCATACATGGCTGATGAATGTACCAGTGCAAATAGACATCAAGTATTAAGTCATTGAGTACATTATTTTGATGTCTGTGGTAGGCCAGTAGATGCATTCTAGATGTTCAAGTTATAGAAGACATATCAGCTGATCTGTGACATTTTAGAAGAATTAAATGCTTGTAAATTGAACCCAAAACAGATGGCCACTTGTGCATCTGATGGAGTTGCAAACTTCTCTGGAAGACGTAGTGGAATACAAGCTTTCCTCAGAGAAAAGTGTAACCCTAATCTCTCTTATACACACTGCAGAGACCATCTACTCCAACTAGCACTAATATGAGCTGCAGAATCTTCAAAAGACATTAAAAAAGCCAGCAATTTAATGGCTTTGTTATACTCTTTTTTTCAGCAAGTGTGCAAAAGAACTGAACATCTTGGAAACAAATAGAAGATACACTGGGACTGGGACTCATGGCTTTCTCATGAGTGATCCTTGGCTGTTGTCTTTAAATTACTGCAACCATTATTACTGGCTTTAGAAAGTATCTACCGAGATAGGACAGATCTAAGTAGTGCAGCTGGTTGACTACTTTTGCTACTAAGTTCAGAGAAGATTATTGCCATTCTCTCTCTTGTAAGTCTACTATTAAAACCACTTGGGTCATTAAACAATGCCATCCAAAAATCTGCTATAACAGTAGTAGATCTTTGTCCAGCAATAGAAGCTACCCTTGGATCAATCAAAGAGATATCCATTGAAAACGTCCTGGAAGAAGCAAAGACTTCATCCCAGAAGTTGGAAAAGAAGGCACTTATATTGAATCCTTAAGTGAAGAGGACAAGAAGTGTTTGTTAAGCCAGCTGAAAAAGCACACAGACTTGATTCTTACAAAGCTACAATAGCGATTTCTGGCTTCTTCTCAACCACTATGTCTTATAAAACACTTACAGCTGAGTAGAGTGAGGCACTACCAGCAATGGAGCTGCTATGTGATCAGGATAGAATAGAGAATTTTGAACACAGAGTGGAATATCGTACCATGAATGAATGAAGATTTAACTTCAACTTCTTCCTTATCATCACTAGTGGTTCGACCCAATCTTTGTTCTGTGTTTCCTAGGATGAAAGAAATAGGAGTTCATCTGTTGCTGCTCCCAGTCACAGAAGCTACAGTTGAGTGTTCTTTTTCTTCATTGAATAGAATTTTGTGTTCTGAATGAAGTCACCTTCTGCCTGATTAGGAGCATACCACGAAGGACTGGAAGCAACAGACACACAAAAAGCCACCAAATTTGAATGCACTGCATTCGAGAAGTTCATTAACAGAGTTGTGCAAAATTACAACAAGAAACCACGAAGGATGTAGATGTAGTACTTCATAGTAGGCTTGAATAGCCAACTTTAATGTGTGTGATGATTTAAAAACATGAGTTAAATCTAATAAAATGGTCGTAAAACATTTTTCAGTTTTTACTGTGGAGCCATACAGCCTACCTTCGCCCACACAGTCTCACCCGCTGGCCCTCACCCACTCTGTAAATTCGAACAGCCCGGTTCCTGGGGGAAACACCGCTAGCCATAACGTAGACTCTGAGATTCTCTGCAACAGGTTTTAAAATTGAACACCTGCGGCTGGCCCGTGTCAGCTGAGTCAGGTTTGTGGTGCTGAGGCTGTGAGGTTGTAAAATTGTGATTTAGATGTTTGGGCTTGGCCTGGAGCCCGGGCTCTGGGACTCTGAGAGGGGGCAGAATCCCAGAGCTCAGACTGAGCCTGAACGTCTACATTGCAATTTGACAGCTCTGTAGCCCAAGCCAGCTGACAAGGGCCAGCTGTGAGTGTTTAATTAACGTGTAGACATACCCTCTGATCTGTTGCTAGCTTCATCCAGGTCATTCATCTGGTCTCTTGTTTAGCTCCACTGCAGGGTGTAATGGGGGATAGTAGAACCTGGCTAAGGATGATTTAAGATCATTATCCTATTCTGGATACAAGTTTCCTTTAATTCTGAAGAATTTGGCTGACTTCCTGCCTCCACATGCAGGGACGGCTCTGGCTTTTTGGCCGTCCCAAGTGAAAAAAGAAAAAAAAAAATGGGGCGGCCAGAATGGCAAAGCAAAAAAAAAAAAAAATCAACCTGTGGCGTGGCCGGAGTGCGGGTGCAGGGGGACCGGCTCGGGGGTGGGAGGGGAGGTGGAGGGAGCGGGCGAGAGAGAGAGAGAAGGGGGCAGCCAGGGCTACAGCAGGGGCGCTCCCACAAGGCCCCTCCCGCTGCGCCGCCTTCTGCCGCCCGCCGCGAGGGCCCCGCTCCGGTCGGCAGGGAGGCAAGGAAGAGGACTGCCCTGCAGGGCGCTCTGGTTCTCCGTGCTGCCGTGCCGCCCTAGGATTGGGCAGAATGCCGCCTCGAACAATCTGCCGCCCCAAGTACCAGCTTGCTCAGCTGGTGCCTGGAGCCGGCCCTGTCACATATATATACATTCTTGAAACTGATCCCACTAGGGGCCAGGTTTCAATTATAAAGCAGTATTCATCAGAGTGTTAACAACATGAGCCATTTCTTTTTCTGTTTGATTCACCTTGGACCTGAATTTGCAAACCTTTGCTCATGTGAACAGGAGTGCTGGAACAATTTTATAGTGGGGGTGCTGAGAGCCATTGAACCAAACTGTAAACCCTGTATATCATGGAAACCACAGACTCATGCTAGCTCAGCTCCTGCTAGTGTGCTAAAAATAGCAGTGTGGACATTGCAGTACTTGAGTCCAAGCCCACCCAGCCACTTGGGTCCAAGCTCAGGTGGCTAGCCTGAGCCGTTGCCAGTGCCACAATGTTCACATTGCTATTTTTAGCATGTTAGCTCAAGCTGAGTCAGCACAAGTCTATCTACCAGTGCTAGGAATCACACCTCCCCGCTGCAGTGTAGACATAAGCTAATATGTCCCTACTCATGCAATGCAAGATTGTTCTAAGTGCTTCTAAGGTAAATTAAATCTGTGTAGTGAGGTCCCGCATAGACTTGATGGATTCCACTCTGGGTGGCTAGGGAGGGGAGATTGCATGCTAAGGTAGTGCAGATCTCCCAACACGGGTCCTCTGAAGCTATATCTACACTGCAAATGGGGATGTAATTTGCAGCTTGTATAGACATACCCACCATGCCTGCTCACTAAAAATAGCAGCGAGGATGTGGAGACATGCGGTACATCCCAGGCAATGCAAATATATACCATGCATGCTTGTAAAGTTTGTGCCAAAGCCAGTGTTGTTGAGTCCTCCATGCTATTTTTAGCAATCTAGCTAGATTAAAGAGAGCGTGGGTATGTTTACATGAACTGCAAATTGCTCCCCAGGTTCAGATGTAGTCTGAGAACCAGATCCATTAACAAAGTTTCAAGCACTTTGAAATTGAAACTGTCCTCCCCTTTCCTCAAAGAATACTTTGTTAAAATATCTGAGCTATTGGCCAAATGCTTCTATTCTAGTAGACATGGGCATGCAGAATTTCCCTTCACTTATGTTCTCTGATTGTGGATCTTGGTAGGATTTGGGCCATTATTGAGACATTTTTTGAAAACACAATTGGAACCCACTTGTAGGGTCTGCTCCAATGCCCAATAAAATCAATAGCAAAACTTCCATTGACCTAAGTTGGAGCAGGATAGTGCTTATTGGCTTGATCCAATGTCCACTGAAATCAATAGGAAGATTTTAAATCATTTCAATTCTAGTTATAGGTCTTGTCTACACTGGGAAATTGACCTCCATAGTTATAGCAGAATAAAATATTCCACAGTATCTATTCTAGCCTAGCTCCCCCTGTGGACACTTTATAAAAGTTACTTTTATTCCCCAACAGTCTCCACAGTGGGACCTATTCCAAAATAGCTATTATAGAATAGCTCATTCTGCAGTAGGTATACTGGTCAATTTCCCTGTGTAGACAAGTCCATAGTGAACCTGTGCATATGAGGTCTGAACCAACAGAGTGCTCTGTTCTCCAAGTTCCCACTGAATGAGTGTTAAGGACTTCCTACATATTTCAGGCTCAGAGTGAAAATAATTTATTTCCCCAATGACTTCACTATATGAGGTTTCTAATCTACTCCTATATAATCTATTTTTGGAGTTCTGGGAATTAACTGTTAGTAACCTGTGGGCATAATACCTGAAAGTCCAGTATTACATCACACAAATTCTGTTTCACTCCTGTGTAAATAGAGTATATAAATCATTGTTAAAAAGGATAAGGAGTGTGTTAAATATAGTAACTGTTTGTTAGTTTTTTCAGATTTTTATTAAAAGTATCATGTTTCAGATCTGCCCCTCCTTTCCATCCCTCTCCCCCCCCCACACCCTTCCATGCAGCCTTTCTTTATGATTAAATGGTCATAGTGATATTATTTACTAGAACTGAACTACATCATTCCTGATCTGGCTGCCTATCGGGTTTGTTTTCAAAGTATTTCTACTTTGAAAAGGTATGGAATGAGTTGTGGATGGTAGTTAGTGAATTTAAAAACACCAGGCCTGATTCCAGTCTCACTGACACAATTTCACACTGGGGAAATTTAGGAACATAGTGGTGGGCCACACTGGAACTGACCCGTGGTCCATCTAAATCCAATGTCCTGTCTTCAACGGTGACCTGGTGCTTCAGAGGAAGGAACAGATTGGGCAAATGTGGGCAGAGCTTGGATAGAAATGCAAACTAAGAAAGTTCCATGCTCTATGACACTGTATTTAACAATCCATAATTTGGAGATAAAGTAGGGTTACCATATCTAATAAATAAAAAAAGAGGACCCTCCACGGGCCCTGGCCCTGCCCATTTCCCCACCCCTAGCCCCGCCCTAACTCCGCCCCTTCCCCGCCCTATCTCTGCCCCCTCCTCCCTCCCACTCCCAGCCACGCGGAAAGGACTGCCCCAGCGCTATCGGCTTCACGGTTTGCCGGGCAGCCCCCAGACCCTGCGCCCCCGGCCGGCGCTTCCCCAGCACAGCTGGAGCCCGGGAGGGGAAGCGCCCAGCCGGGGGTGCAGGGTCTGGAGGTTGCCCGGCAAACCGTGAAGCCGGTAGTGCGCGGGCTTTGGGCAGCCCCTATGCCTCCGGACCCTGCGCCCCCAGC